>NC_056729.1:351271473-351291435 GCF_019279795.1 Protopterus annectens | reverse complement strand
GAACCCAACTCTGATGTCACCTAATCTATTATGGTGAGTTTCCTATGTTTTTTGCCTCGTATCCTTCTCACCCTCCACTTTGTAATGTGGTCCTGTGTTGTGTAATTTGTGACATTTTCTTATTTCTTCTGAAACTGTCAAACTTAAGCATGTTTTACCTTCGTTTAGATTGCTTGAAAATTTTTATGGCTAAATATTTCAATCCTCTGTTAATGCCTGACAGCATGCTTTTTTTGCAGGTTGCTGAAATTATCTCAGAAGTTCGAGAGCCAATTGTTACTGTTGATGCACCAGCTGATATTGCTGAAGTCCGAAGTCAGCAAGTCAAGGTGAATTTTTATATATTATATATATATATATATATATATATATATATATATATATATATATATATATATGTATATATGTATTTAACATTGTATCCCATAGGAGTATGTACTTTATTTTAGTATTGATATCACTACATTGACTGTTTTTCTAAGTAATTGCATTTTCCTATTGAGACTAATTATAATTGCCTGTATCTGTAGTCTTAATTATATGTGCTTGATTTTTTTTTTTTTTTTTTTATAATTAAGATAGAGATGGTTTAAGGATTTTTATTAATTCCTTGTAGTATGGACTTGTCTGCCTTTGGACTTGCAGACTCTGTCCCACACAGACATCCTGATGGTGGCATAAAGGGCTGTTAGCCAGTTCCATCTTCAAACTTTCTTGCCAAAGTTTGAGCATTTCTAATACTCTGTGTCCCCAGTCCTTCTGGTTGGTTTAACTGCAGTGCTCAAAGATAAGTGCCCTGTTGGGAAATGGTGTTATTTTTATAATTTGTTTTGGCCAGTGATATTCTAGACTTCACATTCCAAGTTGAATATCTGTCTTAGATGCAGGAAAGAAATACTTCAGGTATTGCTCTTTTTGCTTGGGTCTGGAACATTGTGTCCAGTTGTCAACACTGTACGCCACTGAAAAAAGAACAGTGAAATACAGGTGGAATTTTTCCAGTAGCTTTTATCAATGAAAAAGGCTGCGTCTGATTTTGGTCCACTATTATACTATATATATATATATATATATATATAGATATATATATATATATATATATAGATATATGTATATAGATATATGTATATAGATATATGTATATATATATATGTATATATATATATATGTATATATATATATATATATATATATATATATATATATATATATATATATATATATCTTTATAGAGAGAGAGAGACTGTGACTACTCAAGTCTTCGGAGAAGTTCCTGAGGTAAAAATTTGGACAGGAGAATGATCCTTTGCCTGACAACACCACTATACTCATACTGGTGTCAGTAAGACAACCTCTCTGCTGTATCTGGCATCTGTTTTGTTTGAGGCCTCAGGCAAGGGTTACAGTGTTGCTGTATCCAGTAACTCATTTTGCATTGTTACAGAGAATAAAAATGTACACCCCATTTGCCTTTGGTGTACTGGCCCTCAAATGCCAGTCTGGCATGTTAAAGTTCCAGGTATCTTCCTTAATAATTAAGACAAAGTAGAGGGGATTGATAAGGGCCGAAGAAAGATGTCTTACTTTGCATTCGTACTGCCCAGGTTGCCAGACATTTCGTGAAATATGGTTACAGGGTAGTTGATGCCAGAAGTGTAGCAGGCTGAAACAGCTCCCTTTGCTGGTACCCTGAAACAGCACCCCCACCCCCCCAGTGTTTTGAGTGCAGAGCAAAACAAAAAAACACTTTATTGTATTAAGCTGATTGCTGCATTGTAGCTACTGGCTTATTACAGATACCCCCACAGCTCTTCCCCGGAAGAAGACATTCCTTCTACTAGTATACACACCAGGTGGCCAGACGCATTGCAAGCTCCTGCCCTCTTGCCCAGCTATTCAGGACCCATTTGTGTTCTGCCCCCAACTGTCCTTTAACACCTTTTAATTAAAAAAAAAAAAAAAAAAGCTTATGAACTGTAGCGAAGTGATTGCTGCAAATTTAGGAAATTGCTACAGTTTATGCCACACCCGGAGCGCTACAGCACTCAGGTTTGAATGCAAATGCAATACCGGCTTTTAAAATCCGGTATTGCATTAGAGATAAGCTGACCGCAGCCTCACCAATACTTTGTGCCTGGGACAGTTGTTCTCTTCGCCCCACCCTTGCTATGGTATCGGTTGATGCATTCTGCAAGAGATCTGCTAATCTGTTTGATTGGGAGATATGAATGACTGAGAAGTCAACCCCTCCCTTTACAGGAAATGTGAAAGCAGAGCTCCTGTGTGTGGATGCCCATCTCGATATGAAGCTTCTTTTTGAACCAGTTCATGAAAGTACGAAAGTTCAAAATGTTGTCCTTACAGAGCCTCTTTCCCCTGCTTCTATGAAATCACTGTTTCTGTATTCTTAACATATTCATTTTTTTGTCTGCTGACGTTTGGCTGGAGTACCAAAGCTTTACCATCCCGAGGGCATACACCCTGTTGACCTCAGCTCTGTTGCATCTGTGTGTATAGTCAGGCGTATGCATGAGTATGTGCATTTCACTGCCAGCCTGAATGCAGGACGTGCATCCTTCTGACTCCTAAATT
Source organism: Protopterus annectens (assembly GCF_019279795.1). NCBI lineage: Eukaryota > Metazoa > Chordata > Ceratodontiformes > Protopteridae > Protopterus > Protopterus annectens. Next base: position 351,288,843 of record NC_056729.1, on the reverse strand, counting down.
GGGTTGTTGGTACCATTGCTTTGGTTTTTAATTTGTCAGATAAGTGCCCCGTTAGGGAGCCTTCCTTTTTTTGTAACCTGGGCATTGTTAATTTTTTGTTAGATGTCGACTAGGAGGGTAAGTGCGAGTGCAATAGGCAGATTCTGTACAAGAACATGGAAGTCACTTGCTACCTCAACCCTGTTGGAGGCCGGTATGGCTCCTGAGGCCTTGAAGGCTGTGGGGTTCCTCTAATGAACCAAGCCTCATTTCAGACTGCCTACACAGCGTTCCTCAAATCCTAGTCCAGGACGAGTTTCCAGTTACTCTGAAGTACACCAAAGTTCTGAACCTTGAGACTCATTCAGGCTGGCATCACGCTTAAGAAAAAAATAAAAAACTAGGCATGTGATCTTCCCTACAGCTTTTAAGGAAAACGAATGGATCATGTTGTCCCTGGGCTTATTTAAAGCCATCATGACCCAGCTGCCACAGACCACACTTCAAATACATACCCAAGTTTCTGCTTCCTCTGAGGAGGAACAAGATGCAGACTCATGTCATACTCTAGATTATTCTTCATAAATGCATTCTCCAGAACATGATGATTCACTTTGAACAGTCTGTGCGGATCTGTGATGTACAAGAGATACTGTAGCCTTTTGGAAATGGGCACACCAGCTTCTTCTCCAGTCCCTCCAGCACTAGAGGCATGCCAGCACTAGAGGCATGCCAGGACACCTTCCAGTCAACATCTTCAGCTGCTGAGTCTTAACTGCCAGCACCTAAAAGACCAGATAGGTTCTATAAGATACCCAATGACCTCTAATTACCTGTATTAGAACTCTCTGGCTGACCATACTGCAGTCTGTCTTCCCTGTCTGATAAGTCATCTAAACTGCTCCCCAGTGCTAACTCCATTTCCATATGCAAGGATAGTATGGCTATGCATAGATGGGAGCAGGTCTACATCTTTATCTTATTGTACATATGTTGACCAGGTTTGTCTGACTGAGCTTGATGGCCATTTTTCAGTAGAGGCCTGGGATGAAAAGCTCCACAAATTTACAATAAGAGTAGTATTTTAAACAAAAACATTGACATTTTCAACTTAGAACAGTAAAAGCATAAATTATTTAGTGTTTCAGTTGACATTTAACTTAAAATTTAAGCTTTCTGTGAAGAACAAGTTAGTTGCAGTTAGTGAAGATCAACCAGGTAGTAAATTAGAAGAAATATTTTTAAGTTCGAGTGATTGGTAGTTATCTAGATGAGATGACCAAGAGAGCTGACGTATAACAGAAATAAAGCCAATGGGGGACAGACAGCTACATAGGAGAGGAAGACAGTTTATGGAGCGAGAGTACAGTGGCATGACCAGCTACTTTTTAAGTAGTCTTTGGTGGTGGATTTAAATTCTTTGAGTTGTTTAAGTGATCTGATTTCCACTGAGAGTTTATTCTAGGAAATGGTAGGGTAGTAGCTGTAGAAGTTTTAACCATATCCTCCACTCTTAACATTAGGAGCCATTACCTACCAGACAGAAATGATCAAATATTTGCTCTGTACTTACCTTTGCAAAACGTTTTGACAGACCCACAGTCAGCGGATACTAAGCAGCGAATGCAGACATTACTGTCTCAAGCTACACAAATAGCCAGACACCGCATCAAATGTAGTTATGATGCTATGGATGCCACCTGTGCTTCAATGGGCTTAGTCATCAGATTATATGCGTGGCTGCACAGTCATCCACCTTGAGGGCTTAAAATCCTAGAATCAAGTAGTTGACTTCATTTGATCATCAACCTGTGGAAATCTTATCTGGATCGGATCTGAGACGGCAGCTTCACCAGCATCTGATCCGAGCTCCAAGCTCCTCCCGTTACCCATAATACTGCATCTCCTTCCTTTCCTCAGATCTCGTTTGCCGCATCTTTGCCAAGCAATGTGGTTTCAGAGCTCCAGGCATAGTAGGTGCTTTTTCCAGATAGTTTTTGGGTGTGTGTTGCTGGTAGTTGAGGCTCCCTTTGTTTAACCTCCCCTTTTGTTTTGCGTTGTGCAGAAAAAAAAAGTTGAGTGTAGTTGGAGTAGGCCTCCTATCCCTTCCCCCTTCTTGCTAGTCAGTCGGGAGTGTGTGGTCGGGCAGGTTAGGGCTTTGTGTTTTTTGCCTTTAACTTTGTAATAAATGGCAGATCAGCAGTCAAAGCTAGTTTTCAGGAAATGCACAGTGTGGCCATAAGTTATCTCTGGCTGATGGCAACACTCAGTGATGTGTTTGAGAGCCTCCCATCTTTCATCGGACTGCTCTTTTTTTGAGGGTTTCAACCCCAGGGCCCTGAATGATCGCAGGACAAAACTAATCCTTAAGGCACTTCTTCCTGCTATGGAGGTGGCTGCCTCTGCTTCTCTTATGGTCACAGCTGTGACTGCTTCTTCCTCCCACAGTCTCTTCCTCTCACTTCCAAGCCGTGACTCAACCTCCTGTTCAAAGGTCTGCGGATAGGGATCATAGGAAAGAGAAGGGAAAAGAGGAAGAGACAAATGGAGGAAGAGATCCCCGGACCAGTTGGATCCGGTGGGTCTTCTGAAGCAACAGCTAGTTATTAGACCAGTTACTCCTCTGCTCTGCTTGTCCAGATTCTTGCCAGAGCCGGAGGAGCCTAGACCTTCTTCCAGGGCCATCTGCGCATTGTCCTTCCCAGTCGGCGTTGGTGGCCTTGTGTTCCACCTGAAGTTTCAGTGAGGCGGACATGGACAAAATGATAAGGTTTATTTGCACCCAGAATCAGATGGGGGTCTTGCCTGCTCCCTCTCCCTGTGGAGGGCGGAGCTTGTCTCCTTTTTTGCCTCAATATCTCCTTCTCTGGTCTGACCCCCAGTATCTGAGTTTATGGATCCGAGAGGTCAGGGGGTCAGTGCCGATGGTACAGAGTACTTTGACGCCGGCCGTTACCTTGAGCGCATCCAACCCGACTAGCTTGGACCAGAGCTGCTCACAGCTGAAGCCTGGGCCTTGGATCCGAGGGGTTGGGCTTTTCTCCTCTGGCGCCAACTTTGTCTGGTCAGGGCCCTCTCCTTGGAATCTCTGCTCCAGCGGGCTATGCTCCGATCCCCTTGTCTGATCCAGGGAGAGCAGCTTCCTTATTAGTTTCCCGGGAGGCTCGCTCTCCCTTGGCCTTCGTGGTGGAAAAGGGTTTCTCCAGCAGATAGAGGCCTCTGACCATCTCCTCTGACTCCACCCCAACTCTCTCACCTCTGAGGGCATCTTCAGCTATTCAGCCTGTGCTCGATATGTCCCACACTGTTCCCCTCGACTAACCACTAGTAGTTTCTGAGCTTTCTCCGGCGAGCCCCACTGAATAGGTTCCTCACAAATGGACATGCAAATGGAGGCACTTGGACCCCCCCCCCCCCCCAGTCCCTCAGAGTGCAGCGATTTGGAGGAAGGGGAAGATACCCCTAGATCATCCCCTGGCGATGTCTCCTTTGGAGACATCATGGAACTCCTACGGTGGGGGGGGGTGTTGGTCTGCCCCCAAACCTTCCTTGGATGAGTCTGTGTTTCTGGAGGCCTTCAGCACATGCCCGTTTACATCATGGGGTCCCCCCACCCGCAGATCAGTTGGTGTATCTTAATACCACTCGGGCATGGAAGCAACCGGACATTGGAACCAATCCCGAAGCATCCCAAGAAGATTGAGTCCTCCTGCAGACAGACCCAGTTAGAACAAGGGGTCCCCAGTAAACGCCATGGTGGTAGTGTCAGCCCCTAAGAAAAAACTAGCCAGGAAAGTTTTACGGTCCATCCCGTGACCGAGAGTGCAGGACGGTGGATCATCTGGGAAAGTGGACATATGCTTCAGCCACCTTTTCTGTAAGGGGTCTGAATTATTTGGCCCATGTCACTCGACTGCAGCGTGACCTGGTCAAGGAGCTGAGTTGTCACCAGAGTCCATGTCGCTGGAGGTTAAGGGTATAAGGGTATATTCGCTTGAATGGCCACTCAAAACGGTTTTTGATATGTCCATGTGTCTCCTTTCGCATGTCGCTGAAGGAGTGACAAGGGCGGCCGGGTTTGGCATAGCCATGAGGTGACATGCCTGGCTCAGGCTATGTCTGTTTCCGGAACCCTTTAAGGTGTCTTTCGCAAATGCCCCTTATGATGGGTCTTCCTTAATTGGAAAGGCGGTTTATGACACAGTCCAGAGTGAGAAGGACGGGAAGACATTGTCTGCCATCGGGATCCACCTCTCTAACCACCAAAGATCCTTTTCCAAGAATCCACGGGGGCAAAAGATGTGGTTCTGGAAGTAGCAATATTCCCGGGACACTCAGGACTCTACTTCCACCAGAAGCAGAGGGAGACCAGACAGACGCTGCTCCAGAGCCGGGGGGGGGGGGGGGGGTCTGAGAAATTTCGGGTCTCTAACTGTTCTCAGACAGGCCCATGCAGTAGCCCTGAGGGTGTTGCCTGAGTACTTTGCTCTAGAAGTAGTCGGGGGTCACCTTTTGCTGCACCTGACTGCATTGGGAGTCCATGTTAACAGATCATTGGGTGATTCCAAGCATATGCAGAGGTTGTACCATCCCCTTTGTGGTTCCTCCCATTCCCCAAAACACCTCCCGGAAGTTCGCCTGCGCGAAAGGAGGCAGCAGTGCATGAAAGAGAAAAGCTGCTAAGGAAACGAGTTATCCAGCTCATCCCCTAAGATCAGTCCGGATCAGGCATCTATTCCAGGTTCTTTTTGGTGCCAAAAAGGACATGGGACCTAAGGCGTATTCTGGACCTTTCCACACTAAACCCATCAGTTGCCAAAGACAAGTTTCGGTTGGTCACTCTACAATCTATCCCGTCTTTCCTTCAGGAGAACGACTGGATATGCTCAATAGATCCCCAGTATGCGTACTACCATATATAGATGCACAGACACTCCAGGAGGTTCTTCCGCTTTCGGCTAGGGGTGAATAACTATCATTTTCGAACCCTACCTTTCTGTCTCACCACAGCCCCCAAGGTGTTCACCAAGGTCATCGCAGTAGTAGCGGCTCTCCTGAGGCTTCAGGGGATACAGGTTTACCCGTACCTGGAGGATTGGCTCCTTGCTACTCCCACCAGACGTCTACTTTGTCAGGCCAGAGACCATTTCCCGAAAATGACAGATTTTTTGGGAATTACAATCAACATATCCAAGTCTTCTCTAAACCCAGTTCAGGTCTTAGACTACATTGGTGTGAGGATAGATTTGTTCCAAACCAAGGTTTTTCTAATTCCAGAGAGAGTTCGAAACCTACGACTCCATGTGTCTATGATCTTTCAGTGTCGTCTTCCTACAGCCGAGGCAGTATTATGAACCCTAAGTTCCATGGCAGCCACCATTACTCTTCTCCCCTGTGCTCATCTGCATATGCAAGTACTACAGTGGACACTAGCAGTCCAATGGTCGTTATTAGATCTGCTGTTGACTGATCCAGTTCACATAAGCAACGCTTGCTGGAATTCCCTCCTCTGGTGAATGCACTCATCGGAATTAGTCGAAGGACTAACATTTATTGCAGCCCCTCCCCAAGCCACGGTAACCACGGACATCTCCCAATTAGGGAGGGGGGGGGCATTTCTCAGGCAGGACACATCCAAGGCACGTGGTCCCTGATCGAGACCAAATTGCATATCACTGTTACAGAGATGAGGGCGGTCTTGTTAGCGTTCCAGCCCCTTCATGCCTTTTGCCCTCTTCGATCAATTGCAATTCAGGCAGACAATGTCAGTGGTCTGGTACATCAAATAGCGAGGAGGAACCAAATCTTACCCTCTTTGTCGCGAGGCCATGACAGAGTGTGAATGGGTGATCTCCAGCCGTTTTCTGGTAGCAACGTACATTCCTGGTCTATCCAACATACTAGCGGACTGAGCAGTACTATCCAGATGCCTTACGAGTGGTCGCTGAATCATTCTGTAGCGGAACAGATCTTCCTCGAGTGAGGTCGGCCTTGCTGTGATCTCTTTGCATCTCCTTCCAGCGCTAAGTGCAGTGAGGTTTTAGCTCTGATCTCCTCTGTGGGAATCCCCCAGGGACGCTCTGGTCCAAGCTTGGCCTCCTGGTTTTCTCTGTGCTTTACCCCCCTTTACCTCTCATGACAAAATTCCTTCGGAAGGCTCACAGATTGGGGTGCAAAGTAATCCTCATCACCCCCATTCTGGCCTCGCCAAGTCTGGTTTCCCTTCCTTTGGTCTCATCTAATAGTTCCCCCATGGATCTTGGATCTGATACTGGATTTCATCTCACACCCGTGTAGGGCCCCTCATTCAGACCTGGTCAGTCTGAAGCTCACTGCTTGGCTGCTCCCATTCGCTTAATTGCTAGGACTCTCAGGCTATTCTCTCCGGTCAAGACTATTCTAGTGGCAGCTCTCAAATCGTCCACCAGAAAACTATATCGTAACAAACGGAAGCGTTTCTCTGTCTCTGCTTCTCTAAGGGATTTGGATCCTTTCACAGCTCCTATCCTGACCCTGCTGCAGTCTGTCTTCCCTGTATGATAAGCAATCTAAACTGCTCCCCAGTGCTAATTCCATTTCCATATGCAAGGATAGTATGGCTATGGATAGGGGGGAACAGATGGCCTACATCTTTATTTTATTTTGCATATGTTGACCAGGTTTGTCTGACTGAGCTGATGGCCCTTTTTTAACAGAGGCCCGGGATGAAATGCTCCACAGATTTACAATAAAAGATTAGTAGTTTAAACAAAAACATTGACATTTTCTAGTTAGAACAGTAAAAGCATAAATTATTTACAGTGTTTCAGTTAACATTTAACATAAGATTAAAGCTTTCTGTGACGATCAAGGTAGTTACTGTTGGTGAAGATTAACCAGGTAGCAAATTAGAAGAAATATTTTTAAGTTTGAGTGACAGGTAATTATCTAGATAAGATGACCAAGAGCGCTGACGTATAACAGAAAACCATTGAGGGGACAGACAGCTACACAGGAGAAGGCAGTTTATGGAGGGGGGAGTACAGTGGCATGGCCATCTACTTTTTAAGTAGTCTTTGGTGGCTGATTTAAATTCTGAGTTGTTTGTGATCTGATTTCCAGAGGGAGTTTATTCTAGGAAATGGTAGGGGTAGTAGCTGTAGAGGTCTGACCATCCCCTCCACTCTAGCATTCAGAGATATTACCTACCAGATGGAAATGAGCAAATATTTGCTCTCTGTGCTACAACCACTGCAAAAGGTTTTGACAGACCCACAGTCAGCGGATTCTAAGCAGTGAATGCAGACATTACTGTCTCAAGCTACACCAAAATAGCCAGACACAGCATCAAATGCAGTTATGATGCTGTGGATGCCACCTGTGCTTCCATGGGCTCAGTCATCAGACGATATGCATGGCTGCACAGCCATCCACCCCTGAGGGCTTAAAATCCTAGATTCACCCTTAAACAAAAATCACTTCTTTGGTCCACAGGCTGCCAGTCAAAACCATACAAGTTCAAGGCAAGTCTATGAAAGACTAAAATTCTGTCTACAGTCCCTAGATACCATAGAAAACTATTCAGCTAAGTCTAGCTCTTTTGTTAAGAAGGACCATAGATCTACTCACAAAGAAAAATGCCAAGAAAAATATTTCCAGACAACTATATAAGCATCTTCGAGGCCTCCCTTTGGAAACAAATACCCGTGACTATCTTCCCAACTACCCCACCCTTCTACTCAACCTTCTACTCCTCTAACCAAAACACTTTCACCAAACACTGCAAAACTGATGCTTTTTCCAGATCCAGGGCTGCCTTTACTAGGTCTGTCCTGTCTGGACTCCTGGGCAGCTCATTTTCCAGTTAACCAACCACCCTCTTCGTTACCTCCTTCAGCTTTGGGAATCACCCATATATTAAGAATAATGCAATAGACATGGTACAGTTGTGGAAGAACAATCTTGCTGTTGGAGTTTAGTTTACCAGTTTGAGCTACACCATGCCTAGTCCCTTGTCAGTAGTCTTCAAGCTGCTGTGCCCATAGAGTTTGCAAAGTGCCTAGCTCCAGTAGCTACCTTCTACAGGGCAAAGGGTATTCACATTTACCATTATTTGAATGGCCATCTCATTCAGGCTATGTCCTTAGAGAAAAACCACAAGGTTTTGCAAACCATAGTGAACTGCTTTCAGTCTGTTAGACTGTTCCTTTAGGATCATAGAAATTGCAAAGCCGGTGGGTCATAAGGCCATTTTCGCATTGCTGATATGTACCCCCTTATATGGTGTACCTCTTGTTTCTTGGAAGCCGAAGCAAGTCTGGCCTGGGATGAATTTGCACTTGCACTCTTCTACTTCTACCACTTATTCTACTTCTACTACTACTCCTCCTCCTCCTTCTACTACTACTACTTCTCCTCCTCCTTCTACTACTACTTCTACTTCTCCTCCTCCTTCTACTACTACTTCTCCTCCTCCTCCTTCTACCTCTACTCCTCCTCTTTCTACTTCTACTTCTCCTCCTCCTCCTTCTACTACTACTTCTACTTCTCCTCCTCCTCCTTCTACTACTACTTCTACTTCTCCTCCTCCTCCTTCTACTACTACTTCTACTTCTCCTCCTCCTCCTCCTTCTACTACTACTTCTACTTCTCCTCCTCCTCCTCCTCCTCCTTCTACTTTTTCAGAAAGGCTTCCAACCTGAATCAAACACTGGCTAAGGTGTTTGCCAGAGTTCTGTCATATGTTGTCTGTTGTATATTGATTGCCCTGGCAAGCCTTTACATGAAAAAAAAAACTGCAGGGGTACCTAAGAAGCGGATAATGCCAACATGCTCAGTCATTGCATAGTCGCATCCCACTGATTGTTCATCGTATTGACTACTCCTGCCGTAGCCTAAGATATATGGGTTATATCCTGCCAAGTACATAAACCGCTACATTCTAAAGCTTAACTGCACCTTCCAGATGCACATACTCTTAAGCAGCTCAAGCTGTCTAAAAACATATGTTCTGGCGCCAAGCCCTTCAGAGCTTTCCTGCTGCTGAAGAGAGACTGAGGGCTGTCTATGATCGATGGTTGGCTTGTGCTGTTCCATTGCTGAGCAGATAAGTTCCTTTGGAGTAAAAAATCATCCTTTTTTAATATTTATTACTAAATGTACTTTCCTTGTTAGGAAGTTTGTTTTTTTGTGTAGGAGTTTGTGTTTTAGTGGATTGTCATGATGTGGACTGCCATGACATTTGACTGTACTTTTAAATGGGAGCTGACTTTTCCCTCTCATGTTAAAAGATGCTAAAAGCATTCTAATACCATATTTTTTCTTGGAAAAAAACTGCTTGTTTTACTTTTTCGTACTGACAGTCTGTTAAAGGACTTTTTTTTACTGGAGAAAGTGATTTCTGGGGACTTTAAACTTTTACTAGCTTATGCTGCTTGGTGTTCCTGAGTCAGTCACCATTTTTGACTTCACCATGGCACAAACTACCAGAACCATGGTCCGTCTTTCCAGCCATAAAAAAGCAAGTTAAGCAAACAACTTTTGCTACCACAGCGGGCTAGCAGTTTTCCTCAGCTCCAGATGAGTGGCTGTGCTGTGGTCAAATCTGGTTCCTCAGACCACTCCTCTTTTACCCCAGAGCTCTCTGGTGTAGCACCTACAGCCACTATGGACTAGGGTTAGCCACCGTGTTCTATCATTGTGCAACAGAAAAGAGCCATTGTCAGTCGAGGGAGAAGGGTGAAGGGGAATGCTTCCCTGTTTAGTCAGAATGATACTGCCACCAAACAACCCTGTTGGCTCCAATTTTCCTGTCAGAAAGAGAAAAAAAACTAAAGTATATCTGATCCTGCTTAAATTTCCCTCTACAAGAGTAATTTATTGGGAGTGGCGCAGGGTCTTATTCAGGCTGTTGATCCTTATAAGTTGATTTCCAGTACAAGAAAAAAGAATTCCCATATTCCTGGAGAAATTTGCTATTTTGAATCAAGACAGGAAGTTGAGAGACAGATGATGTAGGATTTTCTTAGATTTCTGATTCAGACTTGGAGGCGAACAGTGGTATCTGATCCTTCCTAAAAGGGGATGTTCGTGTTTCACTGTTGCAGTCGTCACATTTCGGTTATCTGCCTGCAGGTAGCCCTCAGCCAGCCTGAATAAGAGTCTTGTGATTCCTGCGTCGGATGCTGTCGCTTCTTCCATGATGTCTGGTTGTCAGGGGTATAAAACATGCAGCCGATGCCATTACACCAGTCTTTCTTGCCGTGCTGTGCCCGAAGCAGAAGCAGTTCGCAAGTGTTGGTTGACCGACTACTGAAATTTTCATTTTCGACTCTTTGATCTGAAGTCTTCTAAAAGATAAGTACCCCGTTGGGGATCCTTTTTTCTTGCTCTAACCGATGTCAGAAAAGATTGTCTTACCTGTGGAAAGAAAAAACCTCAGAGATTTTAATTTTTACTGCGTTACCTGTCTAGGCCCAGACCACGACGTTCCTCGGTGTCGGTTTTGTACTTTGTTAAACGCCCGAACTATTCGTCATCGGGCAATTTTTGTAACTAAATTCTTTCGCTCTCTATCTCCGTATTCCGAAATGGCTTTGATAAGCCATCCTACTACCGATCATCCTAATAAAAGTAAGGATAAAGACTGAGACAGACCCCATAGGTCCCAAAGTGCAGACGACGCTATTAAGCTAGTCGCCAGTCCGCCGGTACTCAGTGAGGTGCTTTCGCAGCCCCTGATACCCGCTTCAGCAGATTCGCAGGCCTCTACTGAGACCCATTCGGAGTCCGGTATGCCGCAAGATGCTTCGTTTATGGAACCTGCGGATGTCTCTACCTTGGATGGGTCCGGAGCCACTGTGCAGGCACCGGCTTCTGAGGGTGTATTCAGGCGTTTGAATTTTCATGTTAAACTGACTTCATTTCAAGCTAAAAATACCAAATTTCTCAGGCCTGAAGTGCACAAAGCACCTAGGAAACAGACGACCAACGCGCATTCTCAGGCCCACATGCCACAAAAACAAATGATTAGAATGGTGAAGACCTTATTACCTTAGTTAGGGAAAGCCAGCCTTCCCACTCAAAGACCTAGAGCTGATTTTCTTTGATTCTTCTGATCAGGAATCTGATATCTCTGTTCCTTCTGACTACCAGGACATTCCCTTATCTACCTATAAGGATTCTGATGCAGATGATTCCATTCCCTCTGCTTCCCCTCCAGAAGATTTTTCTTTTGGTGAAACCCTGCATACCCTTATTGAGCATTTCTGCTGGGAGAGCCAGGACTACTCTCAGTCCAAAAAGAGACTCTGAGAATTTTTAAACCTGCCTCAGTACAGACCTCTAGCTATCCCTCCTGTTCTGAAGATTGTGGATGTTTTCTTGGAATCCAGCCTTACCCTGGATACTTTGCCTACAGCTCCCAGGAAGCCTGACAGGTAATATACAGTACCTGACTCCCAGAAATTCCTTTTCAAGAATCCTATTGTGGATCCAGAGACCCTTTTCCAATGACCTAAAGACATTAAGGCTACAACTGCCAAAAATCCTACCCCTTCAGACAGGGATTCTAGGGCTTTAGACAGATGGGGTAAGAAGGTTTACACATCTGCTTCTCTGCCCATTAGGGCTTTAAATTGCCAATTTCATATGTTAAAGTATCAGCATCATTTCATGGAACTAATTAAACAGAACATTATATTGATTCCTGACCTGTGCAGAACACAGATTTACAAAAATTAATGCATTCTGCTAACCAAGTTGGTAAACATACTTTGCAATGTGGTTTTGATGCCTTGCAGAGCTTCTGTCACTGGGTCTGTTCTTAAGAAAACATGCTTGGCTTAGAGCAAAACATGGCAGATCATGTCAAAGCAAAATTACTGGATGCACCCTTAAACCAAAAGCCTATTTGGCAATAAAGCAGAAGTTCTCAAAAGGATGGAGGAAAAAGGTAAATCTATGCAAACGGTTAAAAGATTTTTTTACAAGTACAGCTACCTAGATTCAGTAGGCATTGGCCTTCAAAGAACTGATCCTTTCCAGTCCCTTCCAGGCCTTCAGTCCAAACCCAGGGGCAGCAGACCAAGACTTCAGTCTCAGGTTATGCACAGATCTAAGCAGTGGGCTGCTCCCACGTCCAAAACGGGGAGTAGTAAGCCACCACCCTATGGTAAAATTGTGCAATGACTTATCCTTAACTCTTCCAAGCCTTGCCCAAGTACCTTGCACCTTTAGGAGGAAAACTTGCCCTGCATGCAAAAAAAACTGGGAATACATTACCCAAGATAATGGGTTTTAAATATTGTTTCCCAACTATACAGATTCCACTTCCACTCACCCCCCAACCTTAAGTGGATGGCCAGACCTCCCCCCAAACTAGTGGGCAGAGGCCCAAAAGCAAGTACTTTCTCTTCTCAGCATCAAGGCTATTCATACCTGTCCCAGCAGAACAAAGGGGACAAGGCTTTTATTCCAGACTGTTTCTGGTTCCCAGAAAAGAAAACTCCTGGCGTCCTATCTTGGATCTGTCCATTCTCAACACCTTTACTGGTGGTTCCAAAATTCAAAATGGTAACTCTCCAACAGCTTCTTCCTATGCCAGCCAATGATTCATGGCTTGCAACCCTAGACTTAAAAAAAAGCTTATCTGCACATCCCCATAAGGGAATCTTGCAGGAAATGCCTAAGCTTCAGAGCAGGCTCTATGCACTTCCATTTGGCTTATCTACTGTGCCCAGTGTATTTACAAAGTGCCTAGCTCCAGCCATTGCATTTTGCAGGCAGAGAAGTAGTCAAATTTACCCATACTTAGACAATTACCTGATTCAGGCGGAAAGTCGGGACTTGCCATTACAGCACCTGGCATTTGTAAAGAGACTTCTAACTTCACTGGGGTACACCAGCGAAAATAAAAGCACAGCTAGTACCTGCCAACAGATTGTATTCCTGGGAGCAAGCTTGAACACAACTTCCCAGATGGCATTCCTCACTCCAGAGTAACAAATTTATTTGACAAACTACTTCAATCTATTGGCCACCAAAACCCAGCTATCTGCAAGAAAAATATGTGAGCCCTGGGGTTCATGGCCTCTTGCATTCTGTTAATTCCATATGCAAGACTGCATATGAGGAAACTTCAATGGTACCTAAAAAGTGTAAGGTGTCAACATTCTCAGGATCTGGAAAATATGATTCCTATCATTTCTTGCCTAAGGACAGAGTTCCTTAGGTGGGCAGAGGCCTGCAACCACAACAAGGGACTCTTTCACTCTACCCCCTGACACCCAAACCCTAACAGACTCATCAGACTATGCATGGGAGGCTCACATGGCAGGGCAGTTCATTCAGGGCAAATGGAACCCAAAGGAGATGCATCTACATAACAATCAAAAAGAAATGTTATCTGTACACAATGCTCTGACAGCCTTCAAAGGCCTTATTCTTCCAGGCCAACTACTGATAGACAACACCACAGTTATGTGATGCACATAATCAAGCAGGGGGGAACCCGTTCCTACCCTCTCTGCAGGCTAGGCATGGCTCTGTGGAACACAGCCTTGAGCAACCAATTGCGCCTACAAGCTCAATTCCTGCCAGGCAAACTAAATTCACTGGCAGATGACTTGAGCAGAAATCTCATGGACCCACACGAGTGGAAACTGGAATCCAAAATATTCAAGCTTTTGAGGAACAGGTGGGGGACACCAGCAATGGACCTGTTTGCTTCCCCTCAGAACCATCAATTGAACAAATACTGCACCAGCACTCCCCACAGCCAAGTTTGGAAAGTGGATGGCCTGTCTTTTACCTGGGAAAGCCTCTGTCTATGCCTCCCCCCCCCCCCTCTGCCTCTCCTCTCGAAGGTTCTACTAAAGATCAAACGGAACAAGCCAAGGACAATCCTGATTGCACCAGACTGGCCACGCCAGCACTCAGACCCACTTTTGTGCAGTCTGACAGTGCTACAACCATAGCACTTGCCTCAGACTTCCCTCCCTGCTGTCCCAGCAGGCGGGCCAGATTCTGCACCCGCAACTACAGACCCTGAACCTTGCAGCCTGACTAATCCCCTGAACTCATCACCAGCAAGCCTCAGTAAGCAGGTGCTGGATGTCATTCTTGAGGCAAGGAGGCCTAGTACTAGAAAATCCTATTCAGAAAAGTGGAAAAGATACTGTTCCTGGAGCCAGTCTTGGGGGGATGGACACAGCTGTGCCCAGCTTACCTCATATACTAGATTACTCAACAGAAATGTTCCACAAGGGCCTATCCTTATCTTCAATTAAGATTCATGCCTCTACCATCTCAGCTCATTATAATACTGAGCCACCCCTCTTCTATCATCCTTTGATAAAACAGCTCCTTAGAGGATCCAAAAATTTAAGGCCCTCCAGGAGAGCTCCCACTCCAGCCTGGGACCTTAACTTTGTATTGGAAAAACTCACACTGCCACCCTTTGAACTGGCTGCTACTGCAGGTTAAAACTTCTTTCATGGAAAACAGATTTACTTCTAGCCATCACTTCAGCAAGAAGAGTGTCTGAACTGCAGGCTCTTATGGCAGTGGAGCCCTTCATTATCTTCCATCCAGACAGGGTTCCCCTAAGGACTTAACCCATCTTTTATGCCCAAGGTGGTGTGTAGTGTGGCTTTAAGCCATTCATTTGCCAACTTTTTCCCCTAATCCTCAGAATAAAGGGGAAAAGATACTGCATTCCCTGGACATACACAGGCAGCTTAGATTCTATCTGGGCAGAACTAAGACGAAAATCTGACCAGCTGCTAGTCAGCTTTGCTGCAGGGACCAGAGGGCAAGGCCATTTCAAAGCAAACCATTACTAAATGGATAGCACACTGCATCCATTTCTGCTACAAACACCATGGAAAACCTACCCTACAAGGGATAAGAACACATTCCACTAGGGCTACATCTACCTCTACGGCATTTCTCAGGGGAGTCCCTACCAGGGACATCCTGGAAGCTGCAACCTGGATCTCTGTACACACTTTCACCAAGCATTACCACTAGCCTAGCTTTTCTAAATCCAGGGGTGGATTTGCCACAGCAGTCTTACAGGGCCTGATTGCCAGCCCTAATGCTTCTCAACTACCTCCACCCTTCCTTAGTTTTGGGAATCATCCCAAATGTGATGACTGCAATAGTGAACCACGAAGAACATAGTACAGTTCTGTACACTTAACATAAATGTAGATGTTCGTGTGTATTTACTGTTGCAGTCCTGGTTACCCTTCCTCCAGCCCCCTGACTTGTCTTTGCTTTTACCAATCCTTTTTGGTTTGGCTTATCTTATACCATGTGTATTTGCTTTTTGTAGGGGGTGTTCCAGACCATATAATTGCTTCCTGTTTTAGGGGCACCTGACATCTGGGGCAAGAAAAACTGATGTAATGGCATCTCCTGCATGTTTTATACCACTGACCACATGGAAGAAGCGACAGCATCCGACGCAGAAATCCCAAGACTTTGGTATTCAGGCCGGCTGTGGGCTACCTGCAGGCAAATGACCCAAATGTGATGACTGCAACAGTGAATACACTCTAACATCTACATTTGTTACGTGTACACAACTGTACTTTCTCTTTCTCTGAGACTTTTCTGAATGTGCCAGTGTTCAGTGGGAGAACACTGAGGTGTCTCATTCCCTCAGAAAATACTATGAGCTGTTATAAATGAAAATTCCAGAACCTTATTGCATCCTTCCTGTGCTGTCCGCATTTCTGATAGCCCACCTTCTACCCGTAAAAGGGCAGATACAAGGTTAGTCAGTCTTTCAAGTTTTTATGCTGACCAAGCAGCTATAGCTTTAGTTAGTCCCACTGCTGCTAACATTTAGCTAATTGCAATCCTTCCCTTTCTGACAAAGATGGTATAATTGACAAGTATGGGGGAAGAGTTATGTTTCTGCAGTTTTGATTTTCATATGTTAAATTTTATTCTAATTATGAAAGTATGTGAAATGTATTGTCTGCGGTTTCTTCTTGTGAGGAAAAAAACTGCTTTGCATGATTTGGTTTCTAACATTTTACAGGTCACAACTCTATTTGCAAGGTGAGTATGAGACTCTAGCTACTATTTCAATAGCTATGGCCAGTTGGGGTTTGAGGTTGGCTTAGCGACATTCTCAAAACATCCCAGGAGATGGAAAAAAGAGATTTTAAATTCTTCTATTCTTTGGTTAGAGTTTGTTCTTGGGCCCTCTGCTGTAAAGGTTAACAAAACCAGGTGATGAGAAGGGTAAACTAATTCAGGCAATCTGATTTTTCTTCCGTTTTCCCAAATTGTCAAAAGGATTCTCTACTTCCTCAGTTTCGTCAAGAAACAGATTAAACAGTCCCTTGGCAGAATCCTGGTAAACAGATGTTTAAGAAACAATGGCAAGGAGAGTCCAAAAAGAAGTCAGGACCCCCCTCCCAAAAAAGAAAGAAGTCAAGTCAAAATGATGAAGGATCCATGCCCTTGGCGATCCCTTGTAGCTTCCAGAAAGTCTGAATCTCCATTTTTTTGTTTTGGCAACCGTTTCAGACAACTAGATTCTTAATATTATCCACAAAGGTTACAAAAAAATTCCTCTCTTTCAGGAAGTAATTCCTCGTCCACCAGACCAGACTCCTGTACTTCCCCATGTTCTTCAGCATATGTTGTCTCAAAGTAATAGAGCCAGCTCCTCCTTTCCATTTTGGTAAAGTTTTTATTCAAGGATGTATTTGTGCCAAAGAAAGAAGGTGCCTGAAGACCAGTTCTGGATCTTTCTTTCCTAAACATTTCTGTGATAGTGTCCAAGTTCAAAATGCTATCACTACTCCTTCCTCATTTAAGTTTTCTGTTTACACTAGATTTAAAATATGCTTATTGCATCCCTATTCATCTAGGCCTTGGGTATTAAGGTATTGTGTTGGGATCACATTATCAGGTCTTTGCCTTACCCTTGGGACAGTCCACTGCACCAAGAGTGTTCACAAAGTGTCGAGCTCCGGTAATGGCTCAATTCAGGTTACAGGGTATCTAAATTTCTCCGTATTTGAATGACTTTCTTATCTTTGTAGTCTTTAAAAGTGTCAGTCTCCATCTTGGATGAGAGATCTTGTACAAGACTAGAATTCCAGGAGAACATTCAAAAGTCTTTTTTGAGTCCTTCACACAAGATTGTGTTCATGCTGCGTCTGCCAGATTACCCCATTTCAAATAGCTTTTCTTCCATAAGAAAAATATATATTTATCTCAAGGGATTTTTACACAGACTTCTGTCTCTGCCAGGGAATACCTCATGATTCTTAGGTCTCATGGCATCTATGATCATGATACCTTTGGCAAGACCTCACATGAGAGAGATATAATGGTATCTGAAGTTCTTTGGTCCCATCACCAGTACTCATCTTTATATATTTGTGT
>NC_056729.1:351168747-351270973 GCF_019279795.1 Protopterus annectens | reverse complement strand
GTGGGGGATCTCTGTAGTCTCTGGGATAATTTGTGTCTCCAGCTTGTTCTCTTGATTGTGGTAATGAGGCTGAGATCTCTCGAGTGTGTGGAGGGATTGGGATTTCTTTAGATGTAGCTTTTCTAACTGAAGTTGCTCAGACATGGCTTTGTAAGTCAAGCAGAAATCTCTAAGTAGACAATATGAGACAGAGAATAGTTGAAGTTTGTCTGTCCATAGAGGACTGGTGTTTAAGGCCTTGGATACTCTGAGGTACTTTTGGTGCCTCTCCAGTGGTTGCCAGTGTCTAGAGAGGTACATGCCAAATGGGGCATTGTACTTGATTGGCCTAATGAGGGAAGAGTAGAGGGTGACAATGACATATTTTTTTCTTGGATGCAAAACCCTTAGTAATGAGACGTGCCACATAGGACTTTCTGACCACAGTGGCAATGTGGTGGTCAAAAGAGAGGTTGCTGTCAGCCTGTGTTCCCAGATCTCTCTTAATGCCTTCTTGTTTCAGTGGACTACCATCTATATGGTATTTTGTCGGAACCAGGGTTTTCCCAGAGTGGATAACACACTTTTTGGCGTGGAGCTTAAGGCCATTGTTCTGAGTTCTGACACCAGTCGTTGGTCTCCATGAGGCCTTTGTGTAGGATGTTAACTTCACTTGCGTAGTTAATAATAGCTCCCAACTTGCAATAATCTGCGAACTTGTCAGCCTGAGTCTGTGTTGGCCTGGACTTCAGAGAAGTAAATACCAAACAGGAGAGGACCCAGGACCGATCCCTGTGGGACTTGCTTGTGACTGGTCAGCAGTCTGACTTGGAGTCATCTACTTTCACAGGGTGTTCTATTTGAGAGCCAGTTTTTAACCCACCTTGTGATGCAGAGTTTGATGCCTAGCTTAGCGAATTTTTCTATGATTTGAGTGGGGAATGGTATTATAGGCCTTTGCCAGATCAAGGTAGGCTGTATGAATCACCTTGCCTTCATCCAGATCTCTGGTGACTGACTCAAAGAAGTTGACCAGGTTGACTAGGCATGATCTACCCTTCACAAAACCAAACTTTGTGGTATCTAGAGTTTGGAGATTCCCTGTCTCTGTCTATTAGGTTCATTATGCGTTTTATAGCTTTGCGTATCAGACTCATCAGGCTAATGGGGAGATGGTTCCCAGTGTCTGTAGTAGCGCCTCCTTTGTGGAGAGGCAAGACTGTAGCAGTGTGCCATTCGGTAGGGATATAACCTGAGGTTAGGCTGTGATTGAACAGGCACACTGCCAGTTCACTCTAGTTCATGTGGAACAGAGCCAGGGATATTGTCAGGTCCCATAGAAGCTGTATTCTTGGCCTTTAACCGTGCTGTTTTTAACTAGTGCAGCAGTAATACTTCGTTGCTTGGCAAGCTAATGGTTTTTTGATTGGTCCTTTGGTTGGGGAGAGGGGTGAAGTTGGTACTGAATCTGTCTGCCAGTATATTGGCAAGATCTGTTGTCTGTGTTGGAGGTACCATTCTGCAGTAGCTCAGAGCAAATACGGTT
Source organism: Protopterus annectens (assembly GCF_019279795.1). Lineage (NCBI taxonomy): Eukaryota > Metazoa > Chordata > Ceratodontiformes > Protopteridae > Protopterus > Protopterus annectens. The sequence goes on along the minus strand of NC_056729.1, from coordinate 351,269,448 downwards.
ATTGCCATGGAGATTCTTTGCATAACTATAGAAGGCATTGTGGTTGTCTTTAGTATCTGTTGCAATTCTGTTTTCATAGCTAGCAGTTGAGGATTTGATGAGGGATCTCAACTTTTTGTTGAGTTTGATAAGGGAGTTTTTCCAGTTTTGGGACTTAAAGTTATTCCGCATCAGTTTCCTCCTTTTCTACAGTGTGTTTGTGGCAGGGGACCACCAGATTGGCTTCCTTTTTTTGCTGGAGAGTCTTGGTTGTATTCGGTATGGTGATATCCATGTATTTGCGTACGTGTTCGTACAGTGCACTGGTGTATGATTTGGCGGTCATGCAACTATTCTCCATTTGTATGGGTGCCTTGAAGTTGGCCAGCTATGTTCTGAGCCCAAAGTTAGCTTTGAGGAAGTTTTTCATGGTGGTTACCTTTGCGGAGGGGATGGGGTGGTTTTGATGTGGATTTCCAAGGATATTAGTTTTTGGTTGAGTGTAACCAGGGTGATGTTAACTATTGGTGTAGAGCAACTGTTGCCCATGTTAGTATTGACCAGGTCACGGATGTTGCTGCCTCTAGTGTGGTTAAGAACGAGCTTGTTCAGGGCACTGGAATTAATGAATTCCAGGAAACGCTCGGCAAGTGCATTGGTACATGAACAGTTTTCCCGGTTAATGGAGGGATAGCTGAAGTTGCCCAGTATGAGAGAGTTAGGTTTGACCCTAATATTCTCCAGGGTGCTTAGGAATGTGGAGTATGAGTCTTGGGACTTGGTTGGAGACTTAATGCAGACTGCGACTTGAATCGCTGTCTTACCCAATGTTAGCTGCACCTGAAGTATCTGTGAAGCATTATATTGGGCTACCAGTCTGGAGGTGTCCACATCCTTTATGAATATGGAAACACCACAGCCTTGGAGATTCGGTCCTCCGTTTTTGGGCCAAAAGCTGTGGAATGAGTTATAGCCTGGTAGTGCAGAGATTCTTTCTGCTGCCTTAAACCAGGTCTCTTACAGCACAAATTGTGTGTTCTCCATTTTATAGGAGTGCTTCAAGCGAGTGCATTTTGAGATTGACTTTTAGCATTTTGCAGCATGATCCTCAGATTGTATTTGTTTGTTGCTGTTACAGTGGTAATTTGGTGTTTCGAACACCGCCTAAAAAGGCAGTATAGGGGTGGCAAGAGCCTTGGCCATTATCTGAAATCCCAGGGATGACAGATGCAGGCCATCTCTGGCAAAGCATTGTGGTCTTTCATTCATGTCTTCCCAGGCAGATACTTGATCCCATTTGAATGACACCAGTAATTTAGCCAATTGTTGAAATCAGTAATTTTTTGCTTGTGTCCTGGTTATCATTCTAGGTGATGTTTGGAAGCTGCTCAGGGTTAGGGTCATACCTGCCTGAGCTACCTAATCTTAGAACTCCTCCAGGTCTCCTAGTCCAGCGAGGTACTTTTCAGGTCATTCAGACCCACATGTACATTGATAGTCATATTTGTACCTGTTGAGGGACCTGAGTGCGTGCTTTGTGGCAGATCCTGACACCTGACTGTTTTTACTTATTCATCCTAGTGAGTGGGATATCACTGTGCCTCATTGTCTCTTTATTATCTATATATCTAAATCTATATAGCTATGTATGTATGTGTATATTTGTGTATACATGTATGTGTGTGTATGTATATATATATATATATATATATATATATATATATATATGTGTGTGTGTGTTTAAGTATATATCATGTGTGTCACGCTGCCATCCTAGCTACCTTGAATTTTGTAAATCTGTAATTTGTGAATATTTATATGATTTATACAGAAGTATGTGTTGAACAGGTTTTGTACAGTACTGAGCTTTAAGAATGAACCACAGCATATCTTGCTGGAACATGGAATATTAACCTTCAAAAGTCCAAGAAAATAAGTTGAGTTTCAATTGTTTTATGAGTGTGCTGTAAAAGTTATTTCAATGCAGCAAGGAGACTGGATCTCCAGAACTAGTGTGCCTTCTGCATGGTTTCGTAAGTGTTTCATTGTTTTATGTCCTCTAGCAGGTGAATATATCTGAAGTCTATGGATTCTCAAAGAGCTGATAAATTCTGTTGAACTGAAGTCAGGTGAGAAAGTGGTGTCATCCAAGCTAACCCCGCAGTGATATTTGATGTTAATTTAAGAACGGTCTCAGAGAGAAACTGGGCAGTTTGTTTTTCGTCTTTGACCTGGAAACATCCACTCGTAGTCACATCTGCAATTGCCTTGCTCTGTAAGTAAGTTCTTCAGGCATAGTAACTCTTTTGACTCCTGTAAGAATTTACTAAGGATTAGTTTAGATGTTTTTTTTTGACACTCCCGCAGTGTTTCAAATATTTCCTGGATTTTGAACTCTAAAGTTACTGTATTGTTCTACTGAGTATTGTCTTATTCTTTTATTTATTTTAAAATACATTTAAACCTATTGTGGCTGATATTTGAGAAAATACTTGAGCTCTTAGAGTACTTGCATATGTATTTGGTGACACTGTACAGACCACTCGGGAATAGCCTTGCAAGTCTTGGTCAGGCTACCATTTTGAATAAAAGTAACATTGGACAGTAGGATTAGACTCCCTTTAAGGTCCTTATAGTAGCCGATAAGAGTTGGCTGGTGACATCGTGCACTACCTTATAGACTGGGCAGACGGAGGCATAGGTAGTAAACCTATGTCAGCCCTTCCATGTGTTTGTATCTAAATCAAATCTCAATGTATCAGCTACTTGGGCAGGGAGACGCACTTGTTCCATACAGGGTGTGCTGGAGGTCTTGGCCTCTCAGCTGAGATCTAAACTTTATAGCTGTGCCAGTGGGGAGTGGTTGTTGGGGTCTGGAGAAAATGGGAGAAACCAGCCCCAGACTGACTGATCACTGTATGCTGTTAAGGGAAATTGCACTTTACTGTGTGTCTAATTGTTATCTTCCCAGTGTTTACATCCCCTAGCTGTTGCCAGTGGTGAGGGCTGAGGCTCTTTGATTACTAGGCCAGTGCAGCAGCATCGCAATATACACACACAGCCATACATATATATATATATATATATATATATATATATATATATATATATATATATATATATATATATATCATATGCATGTGTGTGTGTGTATAAAGTAGAGAGATCGTCGTAAAGCAGTTGCATAGATATCAGTATTTCAAGTTGTTTACATAGTGATGCAAAAGAAGCTGCAGGCTTGTCTCTCAAGGCAGTAGTAGTTTAACATGGCACCTGTAGGTATATTCAGGAGGGCCCTTGTAATGTTCCATGGCTACTGTAATACTGTGTAAAAGAAAAGATGTTGAAGGCAGGCATTAACTCTACACTTAGTTCCTTTACTGATTATGTTTAATGCATTCTTTATGTTGCTGGTGGCCCCCTCCAGTCAGAAGGACGCAAGTTCATGCCAGTATCCCTTTTTCAGATGCGAGGCTAGCGAAAGCAGCAACCCTGGCAGTTCATCTTTTGTGGGGTTGGGGTTCATGGGAAGTAGTATCCATTACCTAGCCAGTCAACTGCAACTTGAGAGTGGACTGTACGTCGGGAGTGGTACTACCAACTCTTTTGACAGGTGTTCATTGATTGCATTTGGATCATAAAGCTCTTTCCTAGTCCTCTGGTTTTGCCAGTGTAGCGTGACCACTGGTCAGTAGGTCCCACCAGGACTGCCATTTCTGAGGATTATTTGACAATGTGGGACTTCTCCTTCACATTGCTGGAACATACCCTTAGAGAACATTGCTGTTAGTACCAGTCTACTCGGATTCCTCTGTCACCCTACTGCGCTTTCAGCGGGCACGTCACCAGTGGTTGCTGTCATATCACTCAGCTTCTAGCACTCACTAAGTACTTGCTGTTCTTGTGGAAGTAGAGTGTTGATGACACCTCCTATAATTAGGACTGGGGGAGGATATTCTGTGACCTGGGAGCACACGCGAAGGACTCTGAGGCTGTTGTGTCAGAGCAGTAAACCCACTGAGATTGAAGTTTTGGTGGCATGATGAGGTAAGGACCTGACTGAGGTACGTGCAACTTAGGTTTGATTTGCAGCTTGGCAAGTGGCGGAATGGCAGCGAGGGATGGGCATTCCCATCCTAAGTGGCAGCATCCTCCTCAGTGAAGCTGCCTAAGGGGAGGTGTGATCTTAAGAGGTGAAGTTGCCCTCTGTAGACTGTTAATGTAGAGGAGTGGGAAAGGGTAGTGGGTAGGGCAAAAAAAAAAAAAGAAAATTCTAGAGAAGCACAGCCTGCTTGAGTCTCCAGGATGCTCTTAGCATCCCTGACCAGTCCTAGCAAAATCTGAGCATGTTTGGAGGGACACGAGTTCTGGAAAGGTCCATTTCATATTGTACACTGTCTAGGTCTTAATAGCCAACACAGTTCTTCCACAGCTTACTTTTGTGTTCCTGTAATTGTTCTGTGTAATCTGCCTTTGATAAATGAGACCAGGAATTTTGGCGGCACTTATTCCAAGGTCCCTATCAACATCCTCATTTGTTTGATTAGGATGTATATTCATATGAGTTGATCACAGTTTTATTTTACTTGATGTCTCTGTTTTTATTTCTTCCATGCAGCTTTATTTTTGTATGCAGTATGCTCTTGTGGTATACGTTCACCAGAATTCTTTCAGAGATGACATCCTCAGTCATGCATTTGTTCGACAACTAGTTTGTAGAGGCGCCTTTGTAGCATGATTCCTCCTTGGATCAGCTGCTGCATAAGGAAGTTTATATTAGGTTCATAGGTTCATACTAGGCTATCTGCCCTAGGGCATTTATAAGCCTAGCCAGAGTGTTTGGCTTTCACCACCCATTTTAACTTAATTTTGCTATGCCTTTCTTTGAGGTTAGTATACTGTGCCTCTGTCTAACAGTGACACAGAAGTGATAGCTGGGGTAAACCTACGATCTCCCATCCACTCATCAAGATTCCTCTTGAAGAGAGTTAGTGTGGGACTCTGCCTAACCTGGACTGGGATTTTATTTCAGAGTGAAGGGAGCCTCTGGGTTATAAATCTGTCCCTCCAGCATGTCCTATTTATTTCAGTGCTGAGGTTCAAGTCTCTCGAGCACGTAGCTCGATGGGATTTGGATTTTCTGAGGTGCAGCATGTCCATTAATTCCAGGTTGGACCTGGCTTTATACGTCAGGCACAGATCGCATCTGAGCAGGCGGTATGCCACTGAGTAGAGCTGGAGTTTCTTTAACTGGGCAGCATATGGCATCTGTTTGAGCCCTTTGATCCTCTTAGTGAGGTACTTCTGGGGTCTTTCCAGTTGCTGCAGGTGTCTGGTAAGGTACATCCCAAAAGGGGCATTGTACTCTATTATGGGCCTGATGAGGGATGAGTAAAGAGGTACGATGACTTCCCCTGATCTAGATGTGAATCCCTTCATGATTAGGTGGGCTATATAAAATGTTTTTCTAACCACTTTGGCCACGTGGTTGTCAAATGAGAGATTGCTATCAACTTGGGTCCCCAGGTCCCTAATGACGTCTTCTGTACTTAATGGATTACCACTTATGTGGTAATTTGTGGGCACTTTGTTTCTGCCAAAGGGGATGACTGTACACTTTTTGGTGTTTAGCTTGAGGCCATGGCTCTGGCACCAGTTGTCTGTTTCTATGAGGCCCTTTTGGAGGATGCTTGTGTCGGCTGGAGAGTTGATTATGGCGCCCGGTTTGCAGTCATCTGCGAACTCGGGTAAGCCACAGTCCTTCCGTGTTGACCTGTACCACCGAGAAATGTATACCGAACAAGAGAGGTCCCAGGACTGAGCCTTTTGGGATGCCACTTGTAACTGGTTTGGAGTCTGACATGGCTCCAGCAATTCTAACCATGTGGGTTCTGTCCTTGAGCCAGTTTGCAACCCATCTAGTGACATAGGGGTTTATATTTAAGCTGGTGAGCTTATCTATAATGCCTGAGTGGGGTATTGTATCGAAGGCTTTTGCGAGGTCCAGGTAGGCTGTGTGGACCACCTTCCCCTCGTCAATGGCCTTGGTGGAGAAAGGAATGATTTGAGGTAGTTCGTTTTCATTCTTCCTCAACTGTTAGGTTTGGATTCGAACCTCTGATCCAACTCTGGCATTACTAAAGTGCGTTTAACCAAAAATGTGTCTAGCTTCTTTACCCATAATGCACAACCCCTAACGTACCCTAGATCTCTTTTGCCACTTTTCATGTAAAGAAATGATCAGCCTTAGCTCTCGTTTATTTAAAAGCAGATGTGTTTTGTTGTAGAAAAAATACACATTTCTTGTGCTTCTCTTGTACTGCTTATTCCCTTACTCTCGTACATTAATGTAGCTCTGTTATACCATTGTTGGTAGTTTTTCCCCTTTTCTGTATTAACATGTTTGTGTGATTACCATTGTTGGTATTCACTTTGTCTTGAGAGAATTTTAATCTTGAGCCACTGTTTTTATTGATGGTGGTATCACCCAGAAGGGTCCTTCTGGCTTTAAAAGAAAATGGTAGAAATGTGGGCGCAAATTGCCTCTTTCAGACAACCCATACCCCTTTTGTTTATTTCTTAGGTCAAAACAGTAGTCTGAGTGCCCAAAATTAAAACTAGTAAACCTGGAATAAGGCACAAATGGAGCTCAGCAAACGGACAACTTCTTTAATGGATATAAGCACAAATAAATCTACAGCAAATTAAATTACAGCAGCACAGCAAACAAACTCACAGCAGCACAGTAACGCTGTGCAGGTAAATCCACATACGTTTTCGTCCAAATAACTTCATCGGATACCTGACCTCTCTTCCTTTAAATAAACTGATCTAGTTCAAATGAACCAATAGATAAACGGATTCAATTGATCATGTAAAATGCATTGAAACACATGGACCTTAAAGGTAAATGAATCAATGTTAAAACAAAATAAATGTATATTTTGTTGTATAAAACACTTCAAATATAAACCTTGGTTAAAAATATATATAGAAAATTTCATATAAATATTACAAACACAAACCTGAAATGCTTCTAAGATTTCCCAGATTGCGATTATTAACAATAAGATTAACGATTTAATGTTTGGTATTGAGTGTGAAAGAGTTAAATACCATGAAATGTTCAAAGATGTAGAAGTAAAATATACTAGTATTCATGAGAGAAAATTTTGAAAGGTGGAAAGGGACTATACCCTAAACCAAAGAACACATGGGGTAATTTTCATAACAGACCATGAGTATAGAGGTGAAAGAGACACGGGTTATGATAAATTACCCATTGAAACTCAGTTTAATAGTTATGATTTGCATGACCCTTTAGAGTTTCCCTCCCCAAGGAGATCAGAGAGACTCGAGAACAAGGATCCAGTAAACTGCAGGTACGGTTACCAGAGCTAGAGGAGTCCAAAGGCACCATGGAGGTAATTTCTTCAGATGAAAGTGACAAATGTATGTTTAGTTGCAATGGTTTTAATATTTTTAATTATACCCTTACCCCATTACGAAGGGTCATTTTAACTTCTTTACAAAAGGTTTTACCTTTATTCCAAGCATAAAGGCTAACATAGCAAATTTATTGGTGAATTTTAAACTTTTCATTGGGCAGAAGAATTTAGAGATATTTTTAATGGTAATATAAGAAAAAACACTACTGTTTTAACAAAAAAGTGTTTAATCCGTCCCTTTTCTCCCAGCTTAGAAATGTTGAGGTTATGGTTGAAAAGGAGCGAAAAGACAAACTTGGGTACAATAAGGTTAGTTCAAACCTTTCTACGGAAGAAATGTATATACTTAGTTTATGTAGAGAGAATAAAAATCTTAGAATCATGAAACCTGACAGAGGGGTGGGGTGGTGTTTATGTATCATATTAATTGAGGCAAAAATGTTTCATTTGTTAAATGACCAGCATACCTATGAGAAAGTGTCTATGAATGAAATTCATATTGCATACAAACTTTCTCTTTGAATGATTTAGTTTTAGAGGGGCTTATTAATCTAGAAACATAACTATTTGCATGTTTAACAACCCAAAGTCCCATGTATTTTTGGTATACCAAAGGTCCATAAACATCCTGATGATCCTCCTCTCAGACCTATTGTATCTGCAGTGGGTTGCTATTACTGCCCCACTGGCAAAATATGTAGATGTAATCTCAAGAATGTGGTGATGGAACAGTCCAATGTGTTGAAGGATTCTTGGGATTTTTTTAAGGCACAATGTTAATTTGTCCATCTCGCCTTCATACTTGCTAGATGGGTTCGGAGCCTATCCTCTGCTCCGACTCGGCCAGTACTAAAGCTCGAGAGCTAATTCCACCGGCTTGTGGCTCCCCTATATCCCACAATGCTAGGCGGTAACTCCTCAGATCTCGTTTGCCACTATAGCTGACGAGGTGCTTTTTTACCGGCTCAGGCAGGTCAGTGAGAGTTTTTACCGTAAAAGGTATTTCTTAACCCCCTATTGTTTCATACCATAACCTTTTTAGTTTAATATTTAGATAAATCGACCCCTGTTTTTTTCGGGTTTATATTTGTTTCCTTTTCTTCCCTTAACTTGTAGGCCTTCGGCCCCTTACCTTCCCCCAGTCCTTTAGTGTAACTAAATTAGTATTTTTTTGTTAAGGGCTTATGTGTGTGTTTGTGGCTTTGTGTTAGCCTTAATTTAATAATTAAATATTTTTCTTCAGTAAAGGGTGTGTCTGTAGTGTTTGTGTTGTTGTCAGGCACTCCTTTCACCATGTCAAAAGACGCTAGGGTCTCAGGCTTCAAGAAGTGTGACTCGTGCTGTCAGAAAATGTCTCTGACAGACGGTCACACTTGTGTATTGCCTGGGACCTTTGCACCTGCAGGACTCTTGTGCTGTTTGTCATGGTTTTAGCCCTAGAGTCCTGCAGGAATGCAAGAACAAATTAATCTTGCGGGGCTTATTAAAGCCTGAAGGCCCCCCGACTCAGTCTGTGTCGGGGAAACCTTCTAAAACTTCCAAACAGTCTGCTCCAGTTTCTGATTCGACTGCTGGAAAAGTTAAGTCGGCTTCGACATTGGCTCCGGCCGGAGCCGATGTTTCCAAGCCTCATACTGTTACCTCGGCTCCGGCTGGAGCCTAGGCTGATAAAACTCAGTTGGCTCCGATACTCTTATCAGAGCCACAGTCTAGGAAGAGATCCAGATCCCCCTCTATCGGCTCCGTGCATTCGGCGCCAGGATCACCTCTTCTTTCCGAACAGAGCCATAAAACTCATTCCTCACGGTCTTCCAGGTTATCTGACCACGATTTGCAAAGGGTAGTGAGTAGACTTCTCAAGTCCGAGGCACTGGCCCAAATGCTGCATAGCCCGACTCAGCAGTCATTGGCTATTCCCGTTCCCCAATACATTCCTCCTCAGACTCCTTTGAGTTCGGAGCCAGGGCTTGTCGGAGCCATGACTGTCGGTGCGTCAGATCCGATTTCGGCTCAGTCTGCTCCGATCTCCTCCTTGGAGGGATCTCTGCGCCGAGCTTCTCTCGTCTGCTCCGAGGGGGCGAGTGGCATCGGACCCTCGTCCGACCCCGCTCTCCCTCTCGGGGCTGGTGAGTTCGGCTCCGACATCGGCTTCGGAGCCATCCCTGTCGGTGCCGGGGCGGTCCTTGTCTCTTTGGAGCGGGGGCCTCTGGCCTTGCCTGACGGGGGTGCCTTCGAGGTCATGCGGAGCGTGCTAGAACCAGGGTCTGCCCCACAGTCGGCTCCTTCAGCCCCCCCCCCCATCTACAGTGCCTGCGGTGATTTCTACTCACCCTCTTGCCTTAGACCGCAGAGAGACAACTCCTCAAGTTTCCCCATTGGAAATTTCCTCCTCTTCCGAGGCTTCTCCTGACCCGGTAGTAGATCCCCCTAGGAAGAGGCAGTGCAAGAGGAAGCACATTGACTCCCCTGAGTCTATCACCTCTGAGACTGACTTAGAGGAATCTGAAGGTTCCCCTCGATCCCCCTCTGAGGATGTCTCCTTTGCTGACATCCTTGAGATCCTCAAACAGGGGGGGAACTGGCCAGCCCTTAACCCTTCGGAGGATGAGTCAGTGTATCTTGAGGCATTTGGCTCTCGCCTTTCTACCTCCTGGTTGCCCCCTCCCTTTGACCCCCTTATGGAAGTGGTGGAAAGGAAGGCTTGGACAGCTCCTGATTCAGTGGAACCCACCCCGAGGAGACCATCTAAATTTATTACTGCCCCTAGAGATAAAGATTTTTTATCGAGAGATGTCCCTGTTGATGCCATGGTGGCTGCGGCCACTAAGGAGTTAGCCGATCCTTCGTTTCCTGTCCATCCTCCTAATAAGGAATCTAGGACCATGGACAGGTATGGCAAGCGGATGTTCTCATCAGCGACCTTTTCAATGCGTTCGCTGAATTACTTATGCCACTTGTCTCCAGAGAGATTTACTCAAGGATATGGGCGAACTGATAAAGGATCCTAAAGCTGAGGGGTTCAAAGACTCAATGAACTCCCAGTTGGCAACCCTGAATTCCATCGTTAACTCCTCCATGCGGCTGGTCTCATATGCTGCAGATGGGGCGAGTAGAGCCGCAGGCACAGGTGTTGCTTTGACGTCATGCCTGGATGCGGCTATGCAACTTTGCGGACCCTTTCAAGGCGTCCTTCACCAATTCTCCCTTTGATGGATCATCCTTGTTTGGTCCACAGGTGAAGGATACATTGACCAGGTAAGACTCTATGCCGTAGGAGTCCATTTTTCTACCCCTTCTTGACCCTATCCCAAAGGTCAGAGGGGAGGGGAGGAAAGATGTGGTTCCGCAAACAATCCCAGGGAGTCTCATCTGACACACAAGGTCGATTCCCTTCTAGAGGCAGAGGGGGGAATAATAATAGACGCCGCCCTAGAGGCAGAGGAGGTCCGCAAAACCAGGGTAGCAGAGAAATGTTCTCTGAAACCCTTTCAGCATCCCTGAGGGGCTGCCCGGCTGTCCACCTTCGGTTATCCCTGTACCCAAAAGCCTGGCTTTGCCTTACTCAAGACAAATGGGTACAGTCTATCATATCCGAGGGTTACAAAATTCCCTTTATTCACATCCCATCCCAACCCCAACCCAAAAGATCCCTTGCAGACGTTCCACCCGGTCTAAGGGAACAAGCAGCATTAGAAATTTCAAAGCTGCTATCAAAAAGAGCTATCTAATCAGTCCCAGCAGACCAGCAAGGATCCGGAATCTACTCCAAATTATTTTTGGTACCAAAAAAAACAGGGGACTGGAGACCCATATTGGATCTCAGCTACTTAAACAAATATATCAGGAAAACAAAATTCCAGATGTTCACGCTTCAGTCCATTCTACCCTTCTTGGGTCAGGACAATTGGATGTGCTCTATAGATCTTCAGGACGCGTACTACCACATCAAGATGAACAGACGCTCCAGGAGATAACTCCGCTTCAGGCTGGGAGCCACTCGCTACCAGTTCAGGGCCCTGCCCTTTGGTCTCACTACAGCCCCCCCCGTGTGTTTACCAAATGCATGGCAGTGGTCACGGCTCACTTGAGACGTCAAGGATTCCCGGTGTTTCCATATTTAGACTGGCTCCTTTACGCCACCACCAGACATCAGCTTCTTCTATCCAAGGACTTCACCATCCAATCTTGCCAAGCTCTAGGCATTTCGATAAATTTCAAAAAATCTGCCTTGTCGCCTTGCCACTCTATTACCTTTATAGGCGCCACCTTAAACACACTCAATCTTTCAGCCAGACGAGCAGAGAGTGTCAGATATTCAAAAACAAGTTTTCCTTCTCTTACAATGCAACAAAATCAAAGCCAGATTAGTTTTGAAGGTGTTAGGACTCATGGCAGCAGCTATTCCCCTTCTCCCCTTGGCTCGCTTTCACATAAGGATCCTCCAATGGATGCTGTTTACTCAATGGTCCCTTCTGAGCTGGGAATTTCTGGTTGGCGGCTTATAGTGCATGCATATCTGAATTTCTTCTTACTGAAATTGGTACACCTTGTTTGCTGTAGCATAGACTAGATCCAGGCCTGCTGAATTTAGCTTTGTTTGTATAACTTGAGCACTAATCCAGGCATTATTTAAGTATTCAGTTGTATTTATTACTGCTTGGTAGTAACTTGGTTAAAGTGTAGCTATCATTCTAAGTCTTTTGGATTAAGCACTTGGGCTTCAGACCAGTTGTTCTACATTAGGAAGGTTTGTGGCATGCACTGTGGTGGCAGGACAGGTAGCTTTCATCCTTCTAAGTTGGGAACTGCTGATTGAGAGCTCAGTGTCTGTTATTCTTAGTGTATTAGCTCTGGTTTAAGCACTTGGGCTTCAGGCCAGTTATTTTACATTAAGAAGGTTCGTGGTCTGCACTCTTGTGGGAGGAGAGGCTGGACTCTGCCCTTCTGAGCTGGGAATTTCTGGTTAGAGGTTTATAGTGCCTGAATATTTGAACTGTATCTTACTGAAATTGGTACACCTTGTTTGCTGTAGCATAGACTAGATCCAGGCCTGCTGAATCTAGCTTTGTTTGTATGCTTGTTATTTCCCTGGAACGCTAATTCCACCTAAAACGCGGCTTCTCAGCGCTTCTGTGGATCCCTAGTGATATCTGCATTGCTTACTTGTACATATTTCCTTGCTTCGCTTGAAAGAAAGTTACTGTTTGTCGTTTTTGCATTTGTTACCTGGCACTTGCTCATTAAAGCAATTATAAGTCAGCACTAAAAATTAAAAGCACTACACCCTTGTTCCCCATTGGCCCTTGCTTTCAATTATAAAGGAATTCCCAATATTATTCTAGCATGTCCAAAGGTCAGTTGTCAATCTCCTCTCCGGTCCAGCTGGTGAATATGGGAATCTTGAGGCAATGTTACAACTGCCTCATGTACACAGACAACCCTCTCCTCCTTCCAACAAATTCCAACACATGTGAGAGATGCAACCATATAGCCAAACTGGAGGCTAAGCTCTCTCAACTCAGTACTGGCATAACCAGTCAGGAGGAGAACGACACCACACTCACTACAGTTCCAGTCTCACATAGACCTACCACGACAGCAAACCAAACACATAATCACACAAAAACATACTCTGAGGCTCTAAATAAAGATCTGCCTAAGCAGCAGAGACCTCCAAAGCAGACACCCAAGCAACCGCTACCCCAAAACAAAACACGTGCAACACATATCTCACAAAGCCAGTGTGCCAAACAGTCACAGCCCTTAAGGCTAAACAACACACCTGATACACTGACGTCCCACTCACCAGGCTGAACAAGAAGGTCACGGTGAGCAGCCTGTCTGGCGCTAGGATCCGCCACATAACACAAGCACTCGGGTCACTCCAAGGCAAGTACAAATATGACTCAGTCATTGTCCATGCTGGTGTGAATGACCTGAGATGTACCTCCCTGGACTACATGAAAAGAGACATAGAGGAGCTCTCTGAGCATGTAGCCCAGGCTGGTATGACCCTGACCTTGAGTAGCATCTTACCCTCACCAAGAATGATGCCACAATATGAAGACAAGATGATCAATTTCAACAATTGGCTTAAGTATTGGTGTCATTCAAAGGGGATCCAATGCCTGTCAGCTTGGGATGATATGCACGACAAGCCACGATGCTTTGCTAGGGACGGCTTGCACCTGTCACCCCTGGGCTTTCGGATATTGGCAAAGGCTCTTGCTACCCCCATAGTGCCTTTTTTAGGCAAGGCTCAAAAGACAAACCCACCTCCATAGGTATCACAAGGGATAAGAAACTGAGTAATGCTACTCAACGCTAGAAGTCTAAACCTCAAGATGCACGTTCGAAACTCTCCTTAGCATGGAGAACATCGATATCTGTGCAGTAACAGAAACCTGGTTCAGGACTCGAGAGCACCCCAGCACTACCAGGTTATACCTCATACCATGCTTTTCGGCCCCAAAACTTGGACCGAACCACAAAAGGAGGGGGAGTATCGATATTCATCAAAGATACCCACACCTCCAGGTTGGTGGCAAAGCACGAAGCATCAGAGACTATCCATGTGCAACTAACAGTGGGTAAAACTGCCTTCCAGTTTATAGCCTGCTACAGACCACCCTCCCAAACCCAGGAACCCCACTCGGCCTTCCTGAGAACACTGGAAAATATGAAGGTCTCTCCAAACACCATTATATTGGGCGACTTCAACTACCCAAACATAGATTGGGAGCATTACTCTAGCTCCAACACCCTTGCCCAAAGGTTCCTAGAATTCATAAACTCAAATGCTGTGGAACAACTTGTTACCACTCCCACAAGAGGGGAAAACATACTGGACCTGATCATCACCAACATGGGGACTCTATGTTCCAGACCAGAAGTGTATCCCTCAATGGTAAGATCAGACCATAAACTGATCTTACTGGATATTCACATCCCGACCCCCCCCCCCCCCCGCCCAGAAAACCACAGTGAAAAACTTCTCTAAAGCAAATTTCACACTCCTCAAAACCGAGGTGGAATCCTTCAAAGCCCCCGGGCCTGTGGAAAATACGGTCCAGACCGCAGAATCCTTTATAAATGCAATTCTATGAACACCTTCAGGAATGCATGGATCATGCAATCCCAAATAAAACCAAGACCCAATCCTCCAAAGGCAGACTACCTGTCTGGTGGTCCCCAGCCATAAACAAACTATACAATAGAAGGAGGAAGCTACTACATGATACAGCAAAATCCCAAAAAGGGAAGGCATCTCTGATCAGTATTAGCAAAAAACTAAGGGCACTCATAAAATCGTCAAAGGCCAGCTTCGAGAGAAAAATTGCACAGGACACTAAAGATAATCACAAGGCTTTCTTTAGTTATGTTAGGAACCTGGGTGGGAATTCCCAGATATGCTCAGAATTAGTCCAAAATGACAAAAAATACACTGATCCCACAGACATTGCCAACATCCTAGCTGACAGGTTCAGCAAACTCCCCTCCCACCAAAGGGCAAATATCTATCCCAGCAGAGTGCTGCCCCTGACATCTCAGATGCTCAGGTGGGAGCCGCTCTCCAAAGCAAAAACACAACATCAATGGGACCAGACGGTGTCCCAGGCTGCGCCTACATGAACTCCAAGAAGAGCTAAACCCAAACATAAAACTACTGTTCAATCTCAGCCTTACTACAGGATATGTACCCAAAGAGTGGCGTACAGCAACAGTGGTCCCTCTCCACAAAGGTGGTGCCTCAACGGACCCTGGAAACTATCGCCCCATAAGCCTGACTAGCTTGGTCTGCAAAGCTATGGAAAGGATCATCATGGACCTCATAAATAAAGATATTGGGGACCTACAGACACTGGATCCTACCCAGTTTGGCTTTAAGGGCAGATCCTGCCTCTTAAACCTGGTTGACTTCTTTGAAACAGTCACCAAAGCCATTGAAGGGAAGGTGGTCCACACAGCCTATCTGGACCTCGCAAAAGCCTTCGATACAATACCCCACTCAGGCATTATAGATAAGCTCACCAGCTTAAATATAAACCCCTATGTCACTAGATGGGTTGCAAACTGGCTCAAGGACAGAACACACATGGTTAGAATTAATGGAGCCATGTCAGACTTCAAACCAGTTACAAGTGGCGTCCCACAAGGCTCAGTCCTGGGACCTCTCTTGTTTGGTATATATTTCTCGGAGGTACAGGCCAGCATGGAAGGACTGTGGCTGACTAAGTTCGCAGATGACTGCAAACTGGGCGCCATAATCGACTCTCTAGCCGACACAAGCATCCTCCAAAAGGGCCTCATAGAAACAGACAACTGGTGCCAGAGCCATGGTCTCAAGCTAAACGCCAAAAAGTGTATAGTCATCCCCTTTGGCAAAAACAAAGTGCCCACAAATTACCACATAGGTGATAATCCATTAAGTACAGAAGAAGTCATTAGGGACCTGGGGACCCAAGTTGATAGCAATCTCTCATTTGACAACCACGTGGCCAAAGTGGTTAGAAAAACATTTTATATAGCCCACCTAATCATGAAGGGATTCACATCTAGATTAGGGGAGGTCATCGTGCCTCTCTACTCATCCCTCATCAGGCCCATAATAGAGTACAATGCCCCTTTTGGGATGTACCTTACCAAACACCTGCAGCAACTGGAAAGACCCCAAAAGTACCTCACCAAGAGGATCAAAGGGCTCAAACAGATGCCATATGCTGCCCGGTTAAAGAAACTCCAGCTCTACTCAGTGGCATACCGCCTGCTCAGAGGTGACCTGTGTCTGACGTATAAGGCCATGTCCAACCCGGAATTAAGGGACATGCTGCACCTCAAAAAATCCAAATCCCATCGAGCTACACGCTAGAGAGACTTGAACCTCAGCACTGAAATAAATAGTACATGCTGGAGGGACAGATTCATAACCCAGAGGCTCCCTTCACTATGGAATAAAATCCCAGTCCAGGTTAGGCAGAGTCCCTCATTGACTCTCTTCAAGAGGAATCTTGATGAGTGGATGGGAGATCATAGGTTTACCCCGGGTATCACTTCTGTGCCTCTGTTAGACAGAGGCACAGTATACTAACCTCGAAAAAGGGCATAGCAAAATTAATTTAAAATGGGTGGCGAAAGCCAAACATACTCTGTCTAGGCTTATAAATGCCCTAGGGCAGATAGCCTAGTATGAACCTATGAATGGTCCTTTCAACAGCTCCTGATGTCCCATACCATTTTGATAACTCAATCATGCAAGAATCAACTGTCTTGGTGGATCACATCACCTCAACTTCTCCGAGGAAGACCCTTCACCCCCCCCCCCCAGTCGCCATGTTGACAACAGACGCCTCCCTGATCGGGTGTGGGGGGGGGGCATTATCAGGGCAGGACAGTCCAAGGCACGTGGCAACCTTTCGAGTGCCACTTGCACATAAATGTCTTGGAGATGAGAGTAGTGCTTTTAGCGTTGCAAGCCCTTCACGACTCTCTTCCCCCTGGGACTATTGCAATTCAAACGAACAACATGTCCGTAGTGTGGTACATCAACAAGCAAGGCAGAACCAGATCATACCCTTTGTTGAGAGGCACTCAGGCTTTGGCAATGGGCGATCTCTTCTCAGCGTTTTCTGATAGCAACACACATTCCTGGGAAATCCAACGTTATTGCAGACAAATTGAGCAGGACAATTCTCATGCCTCACGAGTGGTCTCTAAAGAAATCAGTTCTAGAAGTATTCCTAAGATGGGGCCAGCCTTGCTGCGATCTTTTTGCTACTCCCCAAAACAGCAAGTGTCACGACTTCATTCTCTTCCCGTTACCAGGCCATCCCACCAGAGACTCTCTAGTTCACGATTGGCCCCAGGGACTTCTGTATGCCTTTCCCCCCTTTCCACTGATATCTCAACTAATTCAGAAAGCCATCGCCTTGAGAGTGACTATGATCCTCATTGCCCCTTACTGTCCTCGACAGATATGGTTTCCGTTTCTTCATAGTTACCTTTTGGAGCAGCCTTGGCATCTGGACCCAGTACCAGATCTGATAACCCACCATTCGGGTCAGCTGCACCAATCTCTGCTTTCTCTAAACCGCACAGTATGGTTTCTCCGATTCCAACCTTAGCCAGGCTTCCCTCAATATCTCGCTCAGTCCGAGATATCTTGATAGCCTCTCATAAATCTTCTAGCCGGAAGATTTATAGTAGCAATTGGAAACGCTTCTCCTTTTGGGCAACGTCAAAAAACATAGATCCCTTTGCAGCACCTATCCAGTCTATTCTAGATTTTCTAGCAGAACTCTTTCATTTAGGATCGTCTGCATCTACCATTAGAGTTCAATTGGCTGCCATATCTAATTTTCACGTTGGTGTCTCTGAGTCTAGCATCATGGCTCACAAACTCTGTAAAGCCTTTTTAAGGGGCGTATTCTTCCCAAACCTCCAATCAAAGATCCCCCGCCTCAATGGGATTTGAACTTGGTTCTGGCATCCTTAATCCTTCCCCCCTTCGAACCGGCAGCTTCATGTTCTCTGAAGTTGCTTTCTTGGAAAACACTTTTTCTAGTAGCTATAACTTCAGCGAGAAGGGTATCTGAACTCCATGCTCTGTGCAGTCGTCCTCCTTACTTAGTGTTTTACAAAGATAGGGTATCCCTCCGTACTAATCCATCCTTTTTGCTCAGAGTTTCCTCTCAAGTAAACCTAAACCAAATTATTGATCTCCCTGTCTTTTTCCCTAACTATTCAAACAGATCGGAACAAAAGCTACATTTTTTGGATGTTCATCGCCAACTTAGATATTACTTAGGACTAAATTCAGGAAATCTAATCAATTGTTTGTCATATGCGGAAGGAAGATTGGCCTTCCTGTTACTAAAGTATCCCCCTCTAGATGGCTTACCTCTACAATTACCTTCATCTATGAGATAAGACATGAAAAACTACCCTCAAGACCTACAGCTCATTCAACTAGGGCATTAGCTATATCCATAGCTTTTCAGGATAGGCTGCCAATAGATTCCATTTGGGCAGTAGCCACCTGGGCTTCTCCTCATACATTCATTTCACATTACAAATTGGACATGGTTTCCAGAAGCCGTGCCAATTTTGGTTCCACTGTTCTCAAGAGTCTGTTCCGATAGGCCACCCGGGATAAGGTGCTAGGGACGCGGTCCCATCCAGCAAGAATGAAGGCGAGATGGACAACTTAACATTAAGAAGTTATGTACCTACCATAACGTTCCATGTTGTCTTCTCGCCTTCTTTCTTGCGTCCCACCCTCCTTCCCCCAAGTCTGGACAGACAGACAGGAATTCAGTTTGTGTTCTTCCTCTGGAAGTAGTCATTCCCACTCTGTTCTTCGTCTCACATTGCTGCAGTCATAACCTGTGGGTAGTCCGCTGTCCTCGATCGGCCCGAATACCAAAGAGCTGGGCTGGCGTCGGTCATTGTCGCCTAGAGCTGACGTCAGTACGTCGTAGTAAATAAGCGCATGACCGCCATATCCTCAGTCTTTCTTGCCACGTGGTCCGAAGCAGAAGCAGCGTTTGCAAGTGCCGTTCGGCGTTCTGAAATTTTCATTTATCGAGTTTCAGACCGAAGACCAAGTTGGGCTAAGTACCCCGTTGGGGAAATCTTTGTCTTTTCTTGCCTCAGTTATCTGTATGTCAGAAAAAGTTAATAATTGCATTTCTTGTGGGAAAGAGATACCTCATAAGGATTTTCATTCTTTCTGTATTCCTTGCTTAGGGCCTGAGCACGACGTGGTCGGGTGTCGCTTTTGTGCTAGATTTAACAAGTGCACCATTAAACGGAGATTGGACTGTGCCAGGCTTGTTTTCTGTAAAAGGTGTAACTATAACATGCCGTCGGATCCTCCGCCCGCTACCGCTAAAAAGCGTAAAGATAGATCTTTGAAGTCTAAACCGGATGGGTCGTCCGTTGCAGACGCCGGTTCTACGGAGCCTCCGGTTGAACCTGTGGATCCTGCCGAGGGTTCGGCTGAATTCCATGGGGAACCTTTACTTTTACAGGAGTTGGCCTCTCAGGAGTTAGGCCCGGCTGAAGGTGCTTCTCAGGTGTCTGTAGTTCCATCTTTACAGAAGGTTATTAGGCCTTCTATTTTAGTGGCTAAAGCTCATGCTAAGGCCAAACCTTGTCATGTTGGCCCTGGTCATAGTTCTAGCTCTCCAGCCCCTGTTCCTAAAAAGCATATGTTAAAAATGGCTGAGGACTTGATTACTTTGATCAGGGGTTCTATGCCCCCCCGGAGAAGAGGCCTAGGGTGGAGGCAGATTTAGAGGGGGATGGATCATTCCTCAGACTACTCTGATTCCTCAGCTGAAGAAATTCACGAATTCCCTTCTTATTTGGATTCGGATGCAGAGGACTCCTGTCCTTCTGCTTCTCCTCCAGAGGATTTTTCTTTTTCTGAGACTTTACATTCCATGAGGGAGCATTTCAAGTTGGAAGGTCAGGATTTTTCAGATTCTCGGAAACGGCTCAGGGAATTTTTGTTTCTGCCACAGCATAGGCCCTTGGCTATTCCTCCTGTTTTAGAAGTTGTTCAGGATGTTTTTTCTGAATCTTCCCTTAATCCTGATTCTTTACCTCCTGCCCCTGTTAAGCCAGACAGATATTATAGAGTTCCTGAAGCACATAAGTATTTGTACAAGAGTTCTAGAGCTGATCCGGAAACTATTACTCAAGGTCCGAAGGGTATTAGGGCTTCTGTGGCTAAGAATCTAGTTCCTTTGGATAAAGATTCTAGAGCTTTAGATAGATGGGGGGAAAAAGTGTACACCTCCTCTACGTTAGCTATGAGGGCTTTGAATTGCCAATTTCATATGCTGAAGTATCAGAATTTTTTGTTAGGTCAATTGAAATCTAAGGTGGATGCTTTATCTGAGGGTATAGAGTGTAAGGAGCTCCAGGAGTTGGTTCATGCATCAGATCAAGTTGGCAAGCATTCTTTGCAGTGTGGTTTCGATGCTCTTCAGGCTGCATCCAGGGTGGCTGCTACAGGTTCAGTTATTCGTAGACATGCCTGGCTTAAGGATCAAAATTTGTCAGAGCATGTTAAGGCTCGGATTTTGGATGCTCCTCTTCAATCTGAAGTACTTTTTGGTCCTTCTGTGGAATCAGTTTTGAAAAAGATGGAAGATAAGGCTAAGTCTATGCAGACGGTCAAAGATTTTATGCAGGTGCAGCCCCCTAAGTTTAGTAGGAATTGGCCTGCTAGAGGATGGTCTTTTCCTTCTTCGGATTATCAGTCTAAGGGCAGGTCTAGGCGTGGTAGAGGCAGAGCTCACGCTCAGGGTTCTTTCAGACCTAGGACTTGGAGTTCTCCTGCACAGTCTTCTGGTGAGGGCAGGGGTCAGCCTTTTCGTAAACAGTCCCAATGACCTGTATCTTCTGCTGCCAGACCCTTCTCTACTGGCAGCTCCTCTAGGAGGAAAGTTGGGACTTTTCAAACATAACTGGCATTTGGTCACCCAGGACAAATGGGTGTTGGATATAATAAATCAAGGGTACACGTTTTATTTTCACACTTTTCCTCCTTTCAAAGGCATGCCGGATGTGCCTCCTCAGCAAAGGATGGAGGCTCAGGAGCAAATTTCTGTACTTTTACAGATCGGGGCAATTCAGGTGGTCCCTCCGTCAGAAGGAGGCCTAGGTTTTTATTCCCGTCTATTCCTAGTGCCAAAGAAAGGAAACACTTGGAGGCCAATTCTGGATTTGTCCATTCTCAATACCTACCTAGACATTCCAAAGTTCAAGATGTTAACATTACAACAACTTCTGCCTATGCTGGGCGAAGATCACTGGATGGTAACCCTGGATCTCAGAGGCCTATCTTCACATCCCTATCAGGCCCAGCTGCAGGAGATTCCTGAGATTTCGTGCTGGTACTTCTCATTATCAGTTCTCTGCATTGCCCTTTGGTTTATCTACTGCGCCCAGAGTATTCACAAAAGTTCTGGCTCCTGTAATTGCTTTTTTCAGACAGAGAGGAATACAAATTTATCCTTATCTGGACGATTGCCTGATTCTGGCTCAAAACAAAGACAAGTTACTACAACATCTCCAGTATGTAATGGAAGTTTTAAGGTGCCTAGGGTATTCTGTGAACGAAATAAAGTCCAGTCTAGTGCCCTCTCAGGACATGTGCTTTCTGGGTGTGAGACTGAATACAGCTTCTCAGATGGCATTTCTGACCCCGGACAAAGAACTCTTCATCTATACTTCCAGCAGTTATCAGTAATGTCCAGGCTGACTGCAAGGACAGTCCTTCAAGCCTTGGGGTTCATGGCATCTTGCATTCTAGTACTTCCCAATGCCAAACTGCATATGAGGAAGCTACAATGGTATCTCAAAAGTGTGTGGACTCAATACTGCCACGGTTTGGACACTGTCATTCGGATTATACCTTGCATCCAGAAGGAATTCTTGTGGTGGGCTCAGTAATGTCTCTGTGACCCGACCAGAGGCGAGTCAGATCCTAACGACGGATGCCTCGGACTTGGCTTGGGGAGCACACTTCAATGGGAAATGGATACAAGACATGTGGCCTCCCAAACTACTACATTTGCATATCAACATGAAGGAGATGTTAGCAGTCCAATTTGCTTTGATGGCCTTCAAGGATCTACTTCAGCCGGGACAGGTGTTGATTCAAACAGACAACACAACAGTCATGTGGTACATCAACAAGCAGGGGGGAACCCATTCCTACCCTCTTTGCAGACAAGCAATGATTTTGTGGGAAACTGCTCTGAGTTTGCAAATCAATCTTCAAGCACGGTTTCTGCCAGGAGCACAGAACTCCCTAGCGGATGTATTGAGCAGGCAAATTGTGGATCCCCACGAGTGGAAACTGGATCCTCAGGTATTCAAACAATTGACCGTGGCTTGGGGAACTCCAGACATAGATCGCTTCTCCACTGAATTTTCAACTGCCAAAATTTTGCACAAAGATGTTCCACCCAAATGCTTGGAAAGTGGATGCTCTATCATTCAGTTGGAACAACCTTCACGTTTATGCTTTTCCTCCTCTGCCTCTTCTTCCCAAGGTACTCTTGAAAGTCAGGCGGGACAAGCCTTGCATGATTCTAATAGCACCAGATTGGCCACGGCAGCATTGGTATCCTCTGCTGAGGAGTTTAATTCAGGAGCCTCCTTGTCTTCTGCCACAGGTTCCTCATTTGTTATCCCAGTCAAACAATCATTTTCTCAATGTTCGGGTGCAGTCCCTTCATCTGACAGCCTGGCGTATTCGGTGATGGAGCCGGTGGGGTCTCAGCTTCCTCAACAGGTTTTAGATGTCATTTTGGAAGCCAGGCCTAGTACTAGAAAAGTTTATGCTGATAAATGGAAGAGATTTTTTCTTTGGAGCACAGCAAAGGGCTTTGATGTTTCAGTGCCTAATTTGAGTTTTGCACTACAGTATCTTACTGAATTACTGGACAAGGGTTTGTCATTCTCTTCTGTGAAGGTTCATGCTGCAGCCATTTTGCTCAATATGATTGTGACCCTCCTTTATTTTCTCACCCTTTGTTCAAACAATTTCTTAGAGGGGCAAAGAATATAAGACCCCCACGTAGAGCTCCTACTCCTTCCTGGGATCTCAATTTTGTGTTGGAGAAGCTTACTTTACCTCCTTTTGAACCTGCAGCTACGTCTGAATTGAAGTTTTTGTCTTGGAAGACTGCTTTTTTGTTGGCCATTACTTCTGCTAGGAGGGTATCTGAATTGCAGGCACTCATGGCAGTTGAACCCTTTCTGATATTTCATAAGGATAGAGTTTCTTTGTGAACTAACCCTACTTTTATGCCTAAAGTGATTTCTAATGTGGCCTTGAACCAGTCTATTCATTTGCCTACTTTTTATACTGATCCCTAAAATAAGGGGGAAAAAGTCTTGCATTCTTTGGATATCCACAGGCATTTACGTTACTATTTGAGCAGAACTAAGGAGTTCAGACAGACTCAACAGTTATTTGTTTCTTTTGCTTAGGGTTCACAAGGGAAAGCTGTTTCAAAGCAGACTATTTCAAAGTGGATTGGTCAATGTATTGCTTTTTGTTATTCTCATCATGGGAAGAATGTTCCTGCTGGGATCAGACCTCATTCTTCTAGGGCTACTGCCACATCTACTGCTTTTTTGAGGGGTGTAGCTACTAAGGATATTTTGGAGGCAGCTACTTGGAGTTCAGTACACACTTTTACTAAGCATTACCATCTCTCTCTTTATTCCAAGTCCAGGGCTGGGTTTGCCACTGCAGTTTTACAGGGCATGTTAGCAGCTCCTAATGCTATTTAGTTTGCCAGCCTCCCTTTTCCTTTGCTTTGGGATTCTACCCACAGGTTATGACTGCAGCAATGTGAGACGAAGAACATAGTACAGTTTTGTACCTACCATAAATGTAGATGTTCGAGGATCTACATTGCTGCAGTCCAATTATCCCTCCCTCTTTCCCCTCTATAGTTTGTGGTTGCTGTGCTTTTTATTTTAGGATTATCTTTATTTCCACACTGGTAGTTGTTGGGCGTTTACTATTTTGGCTCTGGCCTTCTTTCATTCTTAGGCCTTCTGACATCTGGGGCAAGAGACTGAGGATATGGCGTCGGTCATGCGCTTATGTACTACGACGTACTGACGTCAGCTCTAGGCGACAATGACCGATGCCAGCCCAGCTCTTTGGTATTCGGGCCGATCGAGGACAGCGGACTACCCACAGGTTGACTGCAGCAATGTAGATACTCGAACATCTACATTTATGGTAGGTACAAAACTGTACTTTCTTCCACCTCCTTTTCTCCTTTTAGGTCTGCGATACTTTTCACGCAGGTTGAGGTGGGTTTCCCTACTCCATTCTATGGAGACTAGGGTTGCTTGGTATAGCTATCAAACAAGATCTGAGGAGTTACTGCCTAGCATTGTGGGATATAAGGGAGCCTCGAGCCGGTGCAATTGGATCTCTAGCATTTAGTATTGGCCGAGTCGGAGCCGAGGATCGGCTCCGAACCCATCCAGCAAGAAAGAAGGCGAGAAGAGGACAACTAACATGGAACATTATGTTAGGTACATAACTTATTAAAAATTCCAATCAGGTAGACGCCTGTAGTTTTATCATTTTGGAAGTTTTGGATCTTTTTACGTGTATTCCTCATGAGATAGGTTTGGTTTCTTGAAATTTTGGAAATCAAGAATAACATTCCTTTTAAGGTATTTCGTACATGCCTAGTTTTAATGGGATTGATTTTAAATTTTATATTCTTCCAAGCGGAGTATTTTAGACAATCCAAGGGCGTAGCCATGGGTGCCCATTGTGCACCTACATATATGCCGACATCATTTTATTATATTGGGAAGAAAAATGTGTTCACAATTAAAATTTTAAACAATATTCGAACTACTAAGGGCGTTTCCTGGATGATTCTTTTTTGGAATATTACCTTGGAAAAATTTATGGAATTTTTTGATTATAGTTAAACACAACAATTTTTTTTTTAAAATTCACCTACAAAGTAGATGAAGTAGAATTGTGTTTTTTAGATGTAAACATACAGAGAATGGGGGAAGGTTTTAAATTAAAAATTTTCAGAAAATATACGTTTTCTAATGCTTACTTGCATTACACAAGCTCTCACCCACCTTTTCAAAAAAGAGCAATATTTAAAGGCAGCTGGTGAGAGCTAGTAGGATGACGTCAGACTATCAGGATTTTAATACTGATTGTGAATTTAAGATATGTTTGGAGCAAGGGGTAACCCCATAGATCTATTGATGTCTGTTATTGTAGATGTTAAGGAAGGGAGAGCAGGAAGATTTGCTCCAATTTTGAGGATACCCCTACCTATACTGGAAGTACAAAATATTGAGGCAAACACTGCTAAAGTTATGACTTTAGAAAAATTTAATTCTGCCATGTTTAACACCTTTGATGATGAGAATCATCTGGTGAGAAGTATTCTTAGTAAAGAATGGAATAAATTTGCTAATTTGTCCGATTTGAACCATATTTTTGAAAAACCATTTAAATGTGTATATAGGAAGGGACGCAATATGAAGAATATATTGGAGGGGGCAAAGTTCAGTAACCCTATTAGTAATAAAAAAAGGGGCACGGAAATGTGGGCGTTGCCCATATTGTGTTAATATTAAGGAAGGTGATTCTTTTCTTTTGAAGAGGAGCAAGTATATTACTACTCAAGGTTTTGCCAATTGTAATACCACAGGTGTGGTTTATATTGCTACATGTGAATTTTGTGATTCTATTTATGTTGGCAAGACCAAGAGGAAACTGAGGCAGAGAATTTGAGCATTTATATGAGATGAGGAAAAGATAATGCTCTGTTTAAGCATCAAAATAATTGACAGCTAAATTCCAGATGTCCTTCAAGGATGCAACTGCAGTCCTAACATATGGGTTGTCCTGCCTCAGGCAGCCCTTCGGTTGGCCGGATTCCAAAGTCTGGGTCTGGCGTCTGCTGATGTCGCCCCTTCCCTGACGTCAGAGCGCCTGGGGTATAAAAGCCATCTTCAGTCTTTCTTGCCGCGTGGCGCCCGAAGCAGAAGCAGCAAGTGCCGGTCGACCAGCTCTTGTGTTTTCAGCTACTGAAGTCTTCAAAAAGCTAAGTACCCCGTTGGGGACCTTTTCTTGCCTCAGCCGATGTCAGATAAAACTGTAAAAGTTAATTGTTTAACTTGTGGGAAACAAATACCTCAAGGATTTCCACTCTTACTGCTTACCCTGCCTAGGTCCAGAACACAACGTCTCGGCCTGTGCAGCTTGTGCTTCTTTCAATAAACACACTCTTAGACGTCGGTCAGAGTTTGCTCAAGATTATTTTGGGGCAGATTTCTGTTGTATCATGCCATCTGAGCTTCCGACAGCACATTTACCTAAAAAAACGGATGGTCAAGGACCAACATCCGCGGTCTCTGCCGACACCACGCTTAGGCCTACCGCAAGTGTCTGTGTCTCTTCTGAGCCGGTTTCTCAACCGCTACAGACAGACGACACCGCCCCACCGGTTACTTTGGTACTGGAGGCCAGCTCTGTGCCGGTTTCTGTTCTCCCCTCTGAGACCATAGCCCAGAATACTTCTGACACCATTTCAGTGGATAAGACTACTCCAGCACGCAGTGCTGCCAGGCCTCCAGTGTCCATGTCCATTAAGGCCTACACTCGTGCTAAGGCTGCCAAACAGGCTAAGTCTCTCCCTCCAAGATCTGTTTCTCTGGGATCCACTTCTGGTTCTCAAATTTTAAGTTTAGCTGAGGACCTTATTTCCTTAATTAGGGGTTCACAGCCACATCCAGAGAGAGGCTCTCTGCCTCCTGTCAAGAGGCCTAGGGTTGAGCAGGTAGATCCGATGAGGCCTCTGGTGATTCTGCACACTCAGACTACCAGGAGGAGGCCTTCTCGGCCTACGAGGATTCTGATGCGGAGGAATCCATTCCCTCTGCTTCTCCTCCTGAGGAGTTTTCCTTTGGGGAAACGCTTCATTCCATGAGGGAACACTTCAAATGGCAAGGCCAAGAATACTCAGATTCTAGGAAAAGGTTAAGGGAATTTTTAAAGCTACCTCAGCATAGACCCTTGGCTATTCCTCCATTTTTAAATGTTTTAGATGATGTGCACTTAGAATCTAGTGTTTCCCCTGACTCACTCTGAAACTATTTCTCAGGGGCCTAAAGCGGTTTCCTCCACTACTGCTAAGAATCCACTTCCTTCGGAAAGAGATTCTAGGGCTTTAGAAAGGTGGGGCAAGAAAGTATATACATCTTCCACCCTTTCTATGCGAGCATTAAATTGTCAATTTCATATGATTCAGCATCAGGAATAAATGTTGGATAACTTGCAAAAGAAATTGGCTTCCCCTGAACCATTAGATAGAAAGGGGTTACAGGAATTGGTTCATAATACTCAGCAGGTTAGCAACCATTTCCTGCAGTGTGGATATGATGCATTGGAAGCTTCATGTAGAGCAGCAATGACAGGTGTGATCATACGCAGACATGCTTGGCTAAAGGAGCAAACATTGCCAGACCATGTGGAAATTAAGCTTTTGGACGCTCCACTAGAGAAACAAAAGCTATTTGGTGCTACTGCACAAGAGGTTTTAAAGAAAATAGAGGAAAAGGCAAAATCAGTGCAAACAGTCAAAGATTTCCTCCAGGTACAGCCTCCAAGATTCAGCAGGAACTGGCCTAAGCATTGGTCCTTTCCAGACACAGACAAATTTCAGAGAGGCAAAAACAGACGTGGCAGAGGTAGAGGGCAAACTCGAGGCTCCTACAGAGGACGTCAATGGCAGCCTCCGAACTAGAGAGATGGGGCAGGACCTTCCACTGCTCCGCAGGGTCAAACTCAATGACTTGACTTTGACTCTGCCATCCAGGGCTCAATTAGAAGCAACTTTGGGCGGAAAATTATCTCTATCCTCACAAAATTGGCACAATATTACAAAGGACAAATGGATACTGGACATAATAGACAAAGGATACAGATTCCATTTTCATACACTGCCAACAAGGCATGGCAGGCCAAACCTGCCACCAAATCAATGGGCAGAGGCATTCAAACAAATAAACCTACTTCAAATAAGAGCAATAGAAAAGGTTCCTTCTGCAGCACAAGGCCAAAATTCAAAATGCTGACTTTACAGCAACTCCTTCCCATGCTGGGCAAGGGGTCTTGGCTGGTAACTCTGGACCTCAAGGAGGCATACCTGCATGTCCCAATCAGACAAAGTTGCAGAAGATACCTCAGATTTCTTGCAGGTTCAGAGCATTATCAATTCTCAGCATTGCCCTTTGGCTTATCTACTGCGCCCAGAGTGTTCACGAAATGCCTGGCATCAGTAATTGCACATTGCAGACTTCAGGGGATATAAATATACCCTTACCTGGACGACTACCTTATACAAGCGGGCAGCCAAAAAGCCTTGTTAAAAAAAACTTGGACTATGTCATTCACCTACTGCAGGCCTTGGGATACACAGTCAATATTCAGAAATCAAGTCTCGTACCATCCCAACAAATGCCTTTCCTGGGTGCCATACTGGACACAAACACCCAGATGGCGTTTCTGACAAAAGAAAAACAAAAACAATTACCAGAATACTTCAGAAAATTGACAACACACACCCAGATGACTGCAAGGAAAATCCTGCAGGCCCTGGGTTTCATGGCATCTTGCATTCTTCTGATTCCTCACGCAAGGCTGCATATGAGGAAACTACAATGGTATCTAAAAAGTTTATGGTCTCAATACA
This sequence comes from Protopterus annectens, assembly GCF_019279795.1. NCBI lineage: Eukaryota > Metazoa > Chordata > Ceratodontiformes > Protopteridae > Protopterus > Protopterus annectens. Next base: position 351,240,740 of record NC_056729.1, on the reverse strand, counting down.
GCCACAGCCTGGAAGCATTGATCCCACTCATTCCATGCCTTCAAAAGGAATTTCTGTGGTGGGCTCAAGCAAGCCAGATAAACAAAGGTCTTCCTTTCAGCAAGCCTCATACAAGTCAAACCATAACAACAGATGCCTCAGACCATGGATGGGGGGCGCACATGGAGGGCAGATGCATTCAAGGACAATGGACACTAAAAGAAAAGCACCTGCACATCAACCAGAAAGAAATGCTGGCAGTGATGCATGCAATCAAGGCCTTCGAAAAGTTCATGCATCAGGGCCATCTACTAATAGAGACAATACCACAGTTATGTGGTACATAAGCAAGGAGGTACCCATTCCTACCCTCTTTGCAGACCAGCAATTAATCTCTGGGATATTTCCCTACAATTGAAAATAGAGCTACAATCCCAGTTTGTACCAGGGAAGGACAATGTTCTGGCGGACAGCCTAAGCAGAAACATCATGGATCCACACGAATGGATGTTGCAGCCAGACTTTTTCTTACAAATAACTCAAGCATGGGGAAGGCCGGACATAGATCTTTTTGCTTCCCACCTCAATCACCATCTGAAAGTTTTGTACAAGGACATACCATCCTCAAACATGGAAGGTGAACGCTCTCTCCTTCAGTTGGAATTCTCTAGCACTATATGCCTTCCCACCTCTTCCTTTGACCAAGGTGTTACTAAAGATCAAAACAGAGCAACCGAAAGTCATACTGATAGCTCCAGACTGGCCAAGGCAACACTGGTACCCACTGCTATGGAGCTTGACACACACCAATCCGTGGCTCCTTCCTCAATGGCCACTTCTGACAAAGCACAATTACAGGACACTGCACCCCAGCTTGAAAACATTGAAGCTGACAGCTTGGAAGATTCCATGACTATTCCTCAGAATACACTTTCCAAAAGGGTAAAAGATATCCTGGAGGCACGCAGACCTTCCACTAGAAAAACATACTCTGCAAAATGGAAGAGATTTCTTATCTGGAACAGCAAAAAGGGACACGAGCCATCAGTGATGAGCATTCCACAGATCCTAGAATATTTGGCTGAAATGCTCCACAATGGCCTTTCATATTCTTCCATAAAAATACATGCTTCAGCAATATCTGCCAAATATAACACTGATCCGCCTGTATTTTCTCACCCATTGCATAGACAGTTGCTAAGAGGTATAAAGAACATCAACCCTCCAAGGAAACCACCAGTGCCTGCATGGGACCTCAACTTCATGCTGGAAAAATTAACTCTTCCTCCCTTTGAACCAGCAGCATCTTCACAGTTGCAATTTGTCTTGGAAGACAGCTTTCCTTCTGGCAGTAACCTCAGCCAGAAGAGTCTCTGAGCTACAGGCCCTTATGGCAATACAACCATTTCTCATTTTTCATCAGGACAGAGTTTCTTTGAGAACCAATCTGTCATTCATGCCAAAGGTGGTATCCAGGGTGTCCCTGAATCAAGCTATTCACCTGCCTACCTTCTTTCCCAATCCTCAAAATAAAGGAGAGACACTTCTGCACACCTTGGACATACACAGACAGTTGCGCTACTACTTGGACAGAACCAAGACTTTCAGAGAATCTGACCAGCTTTTTGTAGCTTACGCTGCTGGATTGCAGGGAAAAGCAATTTCCAAACAGACAATTTCTAAATGGATTGGAAATTGCATTCGATTCTGCTACTCTTTTCATGGTAAAACTGTGCCAGCTGACATCAGGCCACATTCCACCAGAGCTACAGCCACCTCCACAGCCTTTTTTAAGAGGGGTGGCAACAAAGGACATTTTAGAAGCTGCTACATGGAGCTCCGTGCATACATTTTCCAAACATTACAACCTGCCTTTATATTCCAGATCCAGAGCAGGGTTTGCTTCTGCAGTCCTGCAGGGCATTTTAGCTACACCATCCTTGTCTTAGTGCCTACCACCCCCAGGTTGGCTAGGGTATTCAACCCATATGTTAGAACTGCAGTTGCATCCTTGAAGGACATAGTACAGTTTTGTACCTACCATAAATGTAGATGTCCGATAGGTATGCAACTGCAGTCAGGTTTTCCCTCCCACCTACCCCTCTGTGATATTCTTTTGGGTTACTACCCTTCATTTTAGCTACCTGGGGTAATCTTTTATGTTGTATTTGTTTTTATGTTGTACTTGTATGGAATTTTTTATCTATTTTCAAATTTAGCCTTCCTTAGAGGGCACCTGGCATCTGGGGCAAGAAACACTGAAGATGGCATTTGCTGATGCTTTTATACCCCAGGCGCTCTGACGGGGAAGGGACGACAGCCGATGCTGGACCCAGACTTTGGAATCCAGCTGACCGAATGGCTGCCTGAGGCAGGACAACCCATATGTTAGGACTGCAGTTGCATACCTATCGGACATCTACATTTATGGTAGGTACAAAACTGTACTTTTGTCATCTAAGTGGTCCCACGTGATCTCAGTGGAGGACCTTGGGAGACTCATTTAGAATATAGGGAGCTATATTGGCAAATTATTCTGGATGCAAGCTCTTTCCCTGATTTAAATGAAATGTTATCATTGAAACCTGTGCTGAAATTGAGATCTGCAAAATTTTAGTATTTTTTATAACAATATATTTACATGTACATTTAACTTTTAAATTGTTTTATTTATTCATATTGTATATGTAAGCATTTCATGGATCATTTTTGTATATTTTTTTAACAAGATGAACATGCATTTAATTTAATTTCCACTAGATGGTGATATTTAACTTTATTTAGATTTAGTTTAGCTTTACTTCAAAAAAAACATTATAGAAGCATTTCAGGTTTGTTTGTAATATCTATATGTAACTTTCTATATATATTTTTAACCAAGGTTTATATTCAGTATTTTATACAACAAAAAATATATACATTATTTGGTTCTAACATTCAGATTCATTCACCTTTAAGGTCCATGTGTTTCAATGCATTTTACATGTTTAGTTGAATCTGTTTATCTATTAGTTCATTTGAACTAGATTAGTTTATTCATCAAAGGAAGAGAGGTTAGGTATAAAGTTATTTTGATGAAAATGTATGTGGATTTACTTGTACAGCGTTACTGTGCTGCTGTGATTTTGTTTGCTGTGGATTTATTTGTGCTGATGTCCATTAAAGAAGTCAGTTTGCTGAGCTCCATTTGTGCCTTATTCCAGGTTTACTTATTTCTTAGGTCCACAACACTAGCAAAGGAGGATTGTTCTATTTGCCATAACTTTAGAGTGCTTGTGGGGAGAAAAAATAAACTTAAAGGTTTATCTTTTGGTGAAGCTATCACTGGGGTTCAGTCCCCAAAGTGAAGTCTGAGTCAAACTCTGTCTCCAATAACTTCCAGATCCTTCATTCCTTTTTTAGAGCCTTCTAGGAGGAGATGAAAATTTGATCCGCAAAGGTCTTAAACCTCTTCCCGTTCACATCTGAAGAAAGATTAATAAATCTGAGGACATAGGATCCGGCTAAGGATCCTAGTATGCTGCCAAGAACCCTGGTATTCAGCCTTTCTTGATCCTGTGCCTTTCAGGGTCCCTTCCCCCTTTATGGAAAGGTGCTGTTGAAAGTCACCTTTCCTGGCCATCTCATGCATCCAGTAGTTTGACTGAGGAAGATGTGGATAGAATGATTTTCTCTTTGCAGAGATCCAGATGGGTATTTTACCGGCTCCTACCACTGAGTCAGGAGGCCCATCTCATACTCTCCCTCTTATTCCTGTGGTTGCTCCATAGTCCTTGGATCTGAGCTTTCCAGGTCAGTCTGGCTTGGATCCAAAAATAATCTTATCTTCGGATCCAAGGCTGATTCTGAGTGCCCTGGCTTGGACATCCTTAGATCCGGAGGACACCAAGAGCATTGAAGTCTATTCTGAAGGTTATGGAGCCATCTCTGCACCTTGTTGCTTTGGCACTGGATAGCTCGGCTCAGACATCCTCCTCAGGGAGATTGCTTTCAAGGTGGAAGGAGACCGTGATCCAGGAGTCTGCCTTGGAGCTGAGGTCCTTCTCTCTCTTGGGTGGTCTGCCTTCGAGGTTGCGAAGAGTATTTTCTGCTCCGACAGGACTGACAGATCCAATCCACTTGGATCTTCAATCCAGCTCTCAGATTTCTCTGTGCTTGGAGCCTCATCATTCAACACCATAGGGACAGGCAGCTTGAGACACCCAGACCTCCGAGCAGGGTTCCATATTGTCTGGCACTTCCCCTGGAGCTCCCCACCTAGGAAGTCCCTCAAGAGTGCAAAAGGATGCACCTGGAGTCTATACAGTCACTGAGGATACAGATTTCAATGAGGGTGAAGGGGTCCCCATGGTCACCTCCAGAAGACGTCTCATTTGGAAAACTCTTTGGGATTCTGAAAGAGGTGGTTGGACCCCCCGCAAATCTTCACAGGAGGAGTATTTCTGAAGGTCTTTGGAGCTGGCATGTGTACCTCCTGGGTTACTCTTCCTGCTGACTAGCTCATTAATTGGGTCTCTCTGTTATGGAAGGAGCCTAACTCAGTTGAGCCACTACCCAAGTGCCACATAGGATTCTGGTCCCCACCTCTGGGAAGGAATTTTGGAATAAGGGGGGGATGCCCATGGATACCATGTACGTGGTGGTGGCAGCCAAGAAGGAATTTGCTTCCCTAATTTGTTCATCGCACTAGTTTCCCTGTTCGTGTCTATGCTTCAGCCACCTTTGCTCTTAAGTCGCTGAATATTTGGCACATTTTACTAGGTTGTAAAGTGACTCCAAGAACTTTCAAATCACTTGGTTACTTTTCCTGATGAGGCCCAATTGTTTGTTCTCTGAATTGGCTACCTTCTAATCTATTTGAGATTCCTCTATGGGGCTTATTTTGTATGCAGCTGGAGGTGCCTCCTGGGCAGAGGGTTCAGGCATATTCATTAGGAGATGTGCCTGCATGTGCTTGCGTTTTGTGGAGCCCTTCAAGTCCTTTTTCATCAATGCTCCCTTTGATGACTGTTCTTTATTTGGACCAATAGTGAAGGGAGTATTATCCAGGTGTGAGAAGGATGGAACGACCCCGTCTTTAGTGGGCATACATTTTTAGACCCCCATAGATCCTTTCCTAGGAATCAACGAGGTGGTTGGAAGATGTGGTTCAAGAAGTCCTAGGGTCCTTTCTAGGACTCGTGCGGAGAAAGTTCATCTAGGGGAAGAGGAGGGAAGTGTAATGGGTGACTACCCCTACGGCAGAGGAGGCCAAAACCAGGGGTCCCAAAGATTCTTTGGACCCTACCAGTGCTCCTGAAAGGAGGCCCAATTGTCCCCCTCTGGAGACAATTGAAGGTCTATTATCCCTGCACCAGAGAGGCTTGCTAAGCATCACAAAAATGCTTGTGCTTGGGTCCAGAGGATTATTTCCACAGATTATGTAATTCCCTTTTCCCTTCTACCTCCAACTGTATGCAAAATTCTCTGTTTCACCCAGTCACAGGAAAGAAGCAGCACGATAAATACAAAAGCTGTCACCAAGAAGTCCCGTCAGACCAGATAGAATCCGGAACTTTCTCAAGATTCTTTTTTAATGCCATAGAAAATGAGGGATTGGAGACCAATTTTGGATCTTGGCAACTTGTACAAGTCAGTTTGACATGCAGAGTTTTGGACAATGATGGTTCAGTCCATTCTTTCCTTCCTGGACAAGGGCAACTGAATTTCGGAACTGAATAGCCTTTGAGGAAATGCAAAAACAAGTCAGTCAGACTATCATGTTCCAGGATATACTTTATTTGTTTTACATTTTTTATTTTATTAAGTGCCTTCAGGTTACAGCCCTTCAGATCTATAAAATAGAAATATGTATAGCTGTTTAAAACATTGCTGTCCAATTGGCAGTCTTACATCAACTCGTAGCCTTTTGAAGACAAATCAAAACTGAAACAATCACTCTCTAAACTATTGGATGCAACCTCCATTCTTCTCACCAGCATGCACTAACAGTAGCTGCATCCCCAAATAACTAGTACAAAACCAGTCCAGCACCACAAGGGACAGTCTGTGGAAAAACAGCTAACCAATAAATGGGACTGCATTTAGATAAATTAATATTTGTTCATAACCAGTCAAACACCAACTTAGGCTGTCCATGGATAGCCCATCAACCAGTCATCTTCCATGCACAGAAATCACATTTTTATACATAAACATTTACTCGCAGCCAATCAAAAAGATGAAAGGGTGGTACTTGTGTAACCGTCCATCCAACCATCAAGAACAGGTGCTTATTCCTCTGAAATAAACTTGTATGTTATTGACACCACAGTATTAAAACAACTAATAATTAAAATAAAAAAAAAAAAAAAAAACTCGTATATAGACAAGGGATCATTAATATCATCCCATCCACTACAACTTACTAAATCTCCAGCTGGACATGTGCTATTAGCGAAATCAATGGATGTCATTCTATGTATATTTTATTCAGCGACTATGTATAAAAAGTAGAAGAGAGGTATCTGTATATTAAAGGCTGAGCGTAGGTCAGATCATATTCTCCTCTCTTTCAGGATAGTCCACGCTCTTTCAGAACCAGTTTAAGGTGAATAAACCCCTTCAAACCTGGTGGCTTGTCTGCCTGCAGCAGGTTAGTCTCTGCAGTCTGTGTAGTTGACAATTCTGATATTGTCCCTTATAACCTGAAGCACCAGAAACATGAAAACATGTCTTTGATAGACCAATATGTGCTTCGCCAGGGCGTTCTTAACATCACACTGCGAATATCCCCAAAATGCTGCAAAATCCTCCTCGTGTTTCTATATCTAGATGTCTGGCTTATTACCACCTCAACCAAGCATCTGATGATCAGGGCAAGGAATCAAGTTCTACAGATTTGTTTTCATCTGGGAATGACCATAAATTACGACGAGCATCACCTGCAACCAACTCAAATTGCATAGCACAAGCAGTGTTTGACTAAGCCTAAGAAAAACAGGGTTGTTATACCCAGCTGAAGTCCATTATCATTAGGGTGACTGCAAAATATCCCAACTAACGATAATTGACATCAGCTGGTTATAGCAACCCTCTTTCTTATGCTTAGTCAAACACTCTGCTTGTGCTATGCAGACGAGGTCATAAGGCCGAAATATGCTTATCCATAGCTAGTGGGGTTTGGTGCTATTGGCCTGAAATTGTCCATTAAAACAACTTCAAACGTAAAAGTCATGGGTAATCGGAATTGCCATATAGCTGAAACCCCTGATGTTCATAAGTGTCATTTGCATATATCCCATGTGCTTCTGTTACAGGAGGTTTGGGCGGTCAGTCATTGTAAGTTCTAGCTTGGCTGGAGTTTTCATTTCGTTTTTACGGATTGGTTTTTCAGTGTGACCTTCTCAGTCTGTTTTAAATTGTATTACTTGTGGAAAGCAAATACCTCAAAGATTTTAATTTGTACTGCATTGTCTTGCTGTCTGTTTTGTGCCTTATTCAATCCTTAAACTATTCGTCGTCTGTTCATTTTCGCATCTAACTATTTTGGTACTCTGTTCAGTTATCCAGAAATGGCTTCGGTAAGCCATCCGACATTCCGAAAAAACGTAAAGATAGAGACAGACCACATAGGTCCAAAGCTACCGATGTCTCTTCCATTAAGCTAGTCGCCAGTTCGCCAGTGCTTAGTGAGGCGCTTTTGCAGCCCCTGATGCACGCTACTTCAGATTCGCAGGACTCTACTGAGACCCATTCGGAGTCCAGTATGCTGTGAGATGCTTCTTCGACTGTGGAACCTGCAGATGTCTCTACCTTGGATGGGTCTGGAGCCGCTGTGCAGGCACCGGCTTCTGAGGGTTTATTCAGGCCTACTGACTTGCATATCAAACCAATGCCATCTTCTTCAAAGCTTAAAATGTGATCCACATCTAGAAAACCGACACCCAGACCGCATGTTCAGGCCCCTATGCCTAAAAAATAAATAAGAATGGCTGAAGACCTTATTACTCTAATCATGGGATGCCACCCTTCTCACCCTGAGGCATAGAACTGATTTCCTTCTGATTCTTATGATCAGGATTCTGAAATTTGTTTCTTCTGATGACCAGGCTTTGCCCTTATCTTACCTAATGAGGATTCTGATGCAGAGGACTCCATTCCCTCCTCTTCCCCTCCAGAAGATTTCTCTTTTGGTGAAACTTTGCATACTCTTAGGGAGCATTTCCGCTGGGAAAGCCAGGATTGCTCCGACTCCAAAAAGAGGCTTAGGGAATTCTTACTCCTACCTCAACACAGGCCTTTAGCTTTCCCTCCTGTACTGGACATTGTAGATGCCTTCTTGGAATCTAGTCTGGCACCAGACACTTTACCTTCGGCTCTCAGGAAACCTGACCAGTATTTGAGTTACCTGACTCTCACAAGTTCCTCTCTAAGAATCCTACTGCGGATCCAGAGGCCATTTCACAGTGACCCAAAGACATTAAGGCTACTACTGCCAAAAGTCCTACCCCCTCTGATAGAGATTCCAGGGCCCTGGACAGATGGAGTAAGAAGGTATTCACTTCTGCTACTATGGCCATTAGGGCCTTAAACTGCCAGTTTCATATGTTAAAGTATCAGCAGCATATTATTGGATTACTTAAACAGAAAATGATGATTCCTGACTGTGCTGAAAATAAAGAATTGCAGGATTTAATGCATTCTGTTGAACAAGTTGGTAAACATACTTTGCAATGTGGTTTTGATTCCTTAGAGGCATCTTGCAGGGCTGCTGTCACTGGGTCTGTACTTAGAAGGCATGCTTGGCTTAAGGAGCAAACTTTGCCAGATCATGTTGAAGCTAAATTACTGGATGCTCCCTTAAACCAAGACTGCCTGTTTGACAACAAAGCAGTAGTAGTACTTAAAAAGGTGGCGGGAAAAGCTAAATCTATGCAGACTGTTAAAGATTTCCTGCAAGTATAGCCTCCCAGATTTAGTAGGCACTGGCCTTCTAAGAATTGATCCTTTCCTATCTCTTCCAGGCCTTCTCAGTCCAAACCAAGGACCAGCAGACCACCCAGGCTTCAGTCACAATGTACTCACAGGCCTAAGCAGTGGGGGAGCTCCCTTTTCCAAAGCTGGAAGTAGTAAGACACCCCCTGTGGTACACTGTCACAATGATATAACCTTAAACCTTCCAAGCCCTGCTCAACCTTTTCTTTAGGGGGAAAGATTGCTCTGCATGAAAAAAACTGGGAACTCATTACTCAGGACAAATGGGTTTTAAATAGTTTCCCAAGGATACAGATTCCACTTTCACTCCTTACCCAACCCCAAATGGTTGGGCAGACCTACCCCCAAATCAGTGGGCAGAGGCTCAAAAGCAGGTTCTCTCTTCTAAGTATCAGGGCTATTCAACCTGTCCCAGAAGAGGAATGGGGGGCAAGGGTTTTACTCTACTATTCCTGGTACCCAGAAAAGACCATTCCTGGCGTCCTATCCTGGACCTGTCTATCCTAAACACCTTTTTGGTAATCCCAAAACTCAAAATTTTAACCATCAGCTGCTTCTCATGCTAGGCAAAAATGCCTGGTTGGCAACATTGGATTTAAAGGAAGCTTACATGCACATACCAATAAGGGAATCTTGCAGAAAATACCTACGCTTTAGAGCAGGCTACATGCACTATCAGTTCTCTGCACTGCCCTTTGGCTTATCTACTGTGCCCAGGGTATTCACAAAGTGCCTTGCTCCAGTCATTTCATTCTGCAGGCAAAGAAATATTCAAATGTACTCATACCTGGACAATTGTCTAATTCAGGCAGAAAGCCAGGACATACTATTAAATCATCTGGCATTTGTAAAGAAACTGCCAATCTCACTGGGGTACACCATTAACGAAAAGAAATCAAACCTAGTACCCTGCCAACAAATTGCATTCGAGGGAGCAAGCTTGAATACAACTTCCCAGATGGCCTACCTCATGCCAGAGAAACAAGTTTGACAGCCTACTTCAGACTTCTGGTGACAAAGACACCGTTATCTGCAAGGAAAATACTGCAAGTCCTGGTGTTCATGGCCTCTTGCATTCTATTAATTCCATATACAAGACTGCATATGAGGAAACTACAGTGGTATGTAAAAAGCCTATGGTGTTAACATTCTCAGGACGTGGAATCAATGAATCTGATATTGCTAATCCACGTTCATTCCTTACGTATGGGTATCTGTTCCGAGCTCGCAACTGAGCCGGCCATTTTCCAAGCTTGCGTCACCTTCAAATTCTTGAGCTAAACTCTTGCCCACAATTCCCCTCTCTCTATTACCTCAGATGTAGTTTGCTGCGTTGCCATCTGGTCATGTCAAGCTACTTCTTTTGAGCAAAGTACAGTCAATTGTTCAAGTGTTTTTTACAAATTACTTTTCTGTCAGAAAAGTTTATATTTTATTGTCTCTTGCCCTATCGCATCTAGCATTCATAATTTCTCAGGTTTTTTCTGTCCTTTACTTCCCCTTTTTACCACGAGGTAATTTCTCCTTACCATCGTTGGTAATCCCTTTCTTTTTCTCTTTCATACCTTCGGGTACTCTCTTGTACCATTATTGGTACTTTTCTATTTGTTAATATGGCAGATAAAAAGGGTAGTCCGGGGTTGAAGCTGTGTTCTTATTGTGGACACAAACTGCCTACTTCTGATGCACACTCTGTTTATTGTTTGGGAGCTTCCCATTTATCTGCTTAACCACCTTGTACTATTTGTGAGAACTTTTCTAATAGAACTTTGTTAGAAAGGAAAAATAAGCGGATACTGAAGGGACTTCTAAAAGCTCCCTTTTCAGAGGCTATTTCTGGGTCAGATGTCTCAACCCCTCCTAAAGCCTATAAGAAAATGGATGTTTCTACTAAGGCTAAATCCTTGCCTTCATCCCCGGGGGACTCCCACCAACCAAAATCTAAAAAGACAAAAATTTTGTCTCCGAAGCTCTGTCTGTCCCAGTGCTTTCGGTGCCCAGACCTTTGGCTCCATTAGAGATTTCGGCTCCGTCCTCTCCTGCAGCCTCCTACATATCGGCACGGAGGGGCTCCTCTGTTCAGACTTTTACCACTGTTTCATCACCGACCGCTCAGTTGGTGCAGACATTGACCGCATCTGCTCAGAGATCTTCCTCGGAACCAAGGCTTCTATTACTGACTCCAGTTTTGTTGGTTCCAGTTTTGGCACAAACAACCATTTTGGCACTGATCCCCGTGTCGGTGCAGACAGTGACATTGGCACTGATTACTTCTTTGGTGCAGACTACAGTAGTTCAGTTTTTCTCGGCACCGTTGTCCTTTGTGTGGTCAGATGAGATGGGCACAGAGTCTGCCTCTTTTGTTGACAGGCCTTTGTCTCCTTCAGTTTCTGAGAGGTCCACTAGAAGTCTTTCTGAACATGTGTTGCGTCTTGTGGACCAGGCATTCTTTGCCAGAGGTATTCCACCCCCCAGGAACTATCCTTCCTTGGGAGGTGAGCACCCATCTCCAAAGACACCTTCTCCTTCTTTGCCTCTGAAGTCCATGGATATAGTAGTGTTCCCCTTCTGCTGTTCCCTTTATGGATCTCCCTAAGGAACCGCAGTTGCCTTTGTGGCGGGATAGTTTTGCTACGACCCAGGATAGCTGTGACACTCATAGCTTGCTGCTCCACAGCCATCCAGGGACTCGGCAGGCTGAGCCACTTAGGGAAGGAGTGCCCCCTGTCCTTGACCGACACTTCTCTCTGGGTGGCCTAGCTTTCCAACTGATGAAGGCTTTCGCTGCTGCTAGCGATACTGAACTGTCTATACCTCCACCCTCCTCTGGTACACTGGTTTCACAAGCCGCACCTAGCGGACATCGGGTGCAAGGGCCTCGGGACATATTCCCGCAGGAAATCCCCTTTTCCATTGTCTTCCCCAGCTTCCCCCACTGAGGAGGTTCACCAGAAAAGTTTGTGTAAGAAGCACATGCACTCCACAGAGGAGTCTCTCACCAAAGACAGATTTCGATGAGGGGCAAGGATCCCCTTGATTCACCCTCTGAGGTATCCTTTGACGGTATCTTTGAAATCCTGAAAGAGAGGTGACTGACAGGCCTCTAATCCGACCCCTGAGGAATCTGTTCCTGCAGGCTTTTCGTGCCCGGCCCACTATCTCCTGGGTTGCTCCACCTGCCGATTTAATTTGTCAAGTTCATAGTGCAGCGTGCTTGGAAGGCCCCTGATGCTGTTGAAGCTGTTCCCCGGAGGCCAGATAAGATCTTGTCCCCTCCTGCTTCAGATCCCCATTGGTCCAAATGTCTTCCTGTAGATGCTTTGGTGGTGGCGGCCGCAACAAAAAAGGATCTGGCAGAAGAAGAAATCCAGACTGTCCATCCGCCTAAGAGTCCCGGGCCCTGGACAGAATAGGGAAGCACACTTTTGCTTCAGCGACCTTTGCTATTAGGTCCCTGAATTACATGGCACATTTTACCAGGCTTCAAAGGGATCTGATTTCTGAGCTCTCCGAAACCTTGGCTGGTGCAGTGTCTGAGGTCCATGACAAAGTGGCCTCTCAGCTGGCCACCATTGAGTCTATATCTAACTCCTCTATGTGATATCTCGTGCATCAGGAGGAGCAGCTAGAGCGGCGGGTTCAGCTGCGGTCTTGAGACTGCACGCCTGGATGCACTTGTGCAACTTCGCGGAACCTTTTAAGTCTTCCTTTCTTAATGTCCCCATTGAGCCCTCCTCGTTTGTTTGGGCCCAAAGTTAAAAGCACACTGGCCAGATGTGAACAAGATGGCAAGACCCTTTCTGACGTGGGTGTCATTCTTCCCCTCAACGTGCTTTCTCCCGAGACCAAAAGAGTGGGAAGATATGGTTCAAGAAATCTCTGGGTCCTTTCCATGAGACACAGGCAGAGTTCTCCCCCAGAGGCAGAGGGGGAAACTCACAGGGAAGACTCTCTCCTTTCTGGGCAGAGGGGGGGACCGCATAACCAGGGTTCCAGGGATTCTTTCCCTGGCCAATCTTACCAGTGTTCCTGAAGAGCAGCCCAACTCCTTTCCTCTGGAGGTGGTTGGGGGACGTTTCTCCTTGTACCCTTCTGCCTGGCTAACCATCATTACCGATTCTTGGGTACAAAGGATCATAAACAGAGGTTATCATATCCCCTTCTATCTTTGTCCCATCCTTTCAAACCATCTTCCCGCTGTTCCACCCAGTCAAAGGGAAGAAGCAGCACTAGAGATAGAAAAGTTGCTAAGAAAGAGTCATCCAAATAGTCCCTCCAGACCAGATAGGATCCGGATTCTACTCTACTATTTTTGGTGCCAAAGAAAACCGGGGACTGGAGACCAATTTTGGACCTCAGTGTATTGAACAAGTTTGTGAGAGTACAAAACTTCTGAATGGTCACTATACAGTCTATCCTCTGTCTTTTGGAAAGACGATTGGATGTGCTCTATAGATCTTCAAGATGCGTACTACCACATAAAGGTGGACAGGCCAAGAATTCTGCACTTGCGTGCGGGGGAGCCAGTCACTACCAGTTCAGAGTACTGCCCTTCGGACTCTCTACAGCCCCCAGTGTGTTCACAAAGTGCATGGCAGTTGTCACAGCTCACGTGCGACTTCAAGGATTCCAGGTGTTTCCGTACCTAGACAACTGGCTCATTTCTGCCCCCACCAGACATCTATTGGAAAAGCCTTGGCATACTCTCTCCTCGCTGCTCAAAGGCTAGGCATAACCATAAACTGGCAGAATTCCAGTCGACAGAATTAATAGGGGTTATCTTGGGCACAAAACTGCAGAGCTGCTATTCCAGAGCACAGGATTTTAAGGATGAAGCAACAACTACTTCCAATCCTTTCAAAGGAAAAATCCACTGCTCACTCTGTTCTACAGCTGTTGGGTTCCATGGCAGCCTCCATCACCATTGTTCCCCTGGCCTGGTTTCACATGAGGCTTCTACAATGGCTACTGCTCACCCAACAGTATCCCTTTCAGCATCCTCTTTCAGCCATGATTAGAGTAACCCACAGGTGCAAACAGGATTTAAATTGGTGGATGACACACAATCTCTCTCAATGGTCTCGCCCCTTTTTCCCCCAGCAACCCAAGGCCCACAGTGACCACGGACGCCTCCCTGATGGGCTGGGGGGGGGGGCTATGTTAGGGACAGACACTCCAAGGCACTTGGTCCCAATCAGAGGCCCATCTACATATAAATGTTCTAGAGCTGAGGGTGATGCTTCTGACGTTGCAAACATTCCATCCCCTACTGCTGTCTGGGACAATTGCGATTCAATCAGACAACATGGCGGTGGTCTGGTACATCATCAAGCAAGGTGGAACCAAATCTTACCCCCTTTGTCGAGAGGCCATGAGGATATGGCAATTGGGTGATGGCTGCCATCCGTTTTCTTCTAGCAATGCACATTCCCGGGAGTTCCAACGTGATGGCAGACAGGCTCAGCAGGTGCATTCTGCATCCTCACGAGTGGTCCCTGAATCCCTTGATAGCGGCAGAGATCTTCAGCCGCTGGGGCCGTCCTTGCTGTGACCTCTTTGCATCCCCAACTACAAATGCAGCAACTACTTCGCCCTGATTCCCCCTCTGGGACAGTCACCCAGGGACGCTGTAGTCCACGATTGGCCCACGGGTCTTCTCTACGCATTTCCACACTTTCCTCTCATTCCCCAGTTTCTGAAGAAAGCCCAGAGGTTGAAGAGCAAGGTAATTCTCATAGCACTATATTGGCCACGGCAGATTTGGTTCCCATTCCTTTGGCCTCACCTACTTGATCGACCATGGATTATCCATCCAATCTCAGTTGATCTCACACCCACAGAACCTGATTCATCCCAACCTGACCAGCCTGAAGCTAACGGCTTGGCTACTCCAATTCCCTTGATTGCCAGGCAGAATAATCTTCCTTTACCAGTATGTGATATTCTCATTGCTTCTCGTAAGTCTTCCACTGGAATTACTTATCTGAGGAAGTGGAAAAGATTTACCTGTTTGCTGAAAGATAAACAAGTAGACCCTTTTTCAGCACCGGTTAATACTAGACTCTCTGGCTGACCTGTTTCAATCAGGTCTCTAGGCCTCTACTATTAGAGTTCATTTGGCTGCAATTTCTAATTTTCATGAGGGTGTCCAAGATTCCTCATGTCCCGTAAATTGTGCAAGGCCTTCATAAAAGGTGTGAATCATCTGAAGCCATCTTTTAGAGAAACCTATTCAACCATGGAATTTATCATTAGTGCTACAAGCTCTGACAATGCCACCTTTTGAACCAGCCTCTTCCTGCAACCTCAAGTATTTGTCATGGAAAACCTTGTTTTTGGTCACTATTACTTCTGCCAGATGTATTTCTGAACTTCAAGCTTTATGTATCAAGACTATATACTTGATTTTTTCAGAGATAGTGTCTCTGAGAACTAAGCCGTCATTTCTGCTAGTGATCTTTGAAATGTCCACTAATCAAGCCATTGAATTGCCAGTTTTCTTCCCCAACATTTAAACAGAGGAGAGTATTGCCTACATACCCTTGATATACACAGGCAAATCCGTTTTTACCTTAACAGGACTAAAACCTTTTCGTAAATCTGACCAGTTACTTTTGGCCTTTTCTGGATGTAGATTAGGATCGGCTGTTGCCAAGGTCACATTAGCTAGATGGTTGAAGGACTGTGACCTTATTTACACACAACGTAATATTTCGTTGCCTACTACCATGAAAGCTTCTTCAACAAGGTCGGTGGCAACTTCTGCTGCCTTCCATGCCAGAGTTTTTTTACATGACATCTGTGCAGCTGCAACTTGGGCTATGCCTCATCCCTTCATCAATCATTTCAAATTGGATTTGGCCTCCAGGGCAAGAGCATCTTTCGTTTCTATGGTGCTCAGGAATGTCCTTCCATAAGAGCCTCCCCAGGAATAGAGGTAGCTGGGGACTCTGTCCCATACGTAAGGAATGAACGAGGATTAACAATATCAGATAAAGAAGTTATGTCTTACCATAATGTTCCATCTGTATTGTTGATCCTCGTTCAGTCATTACGACCCTCCCTTCTTCCCCCTCCTGTGGTTTCTAGTGGATCTCACCATCCAGTTCTCTTAGGTTATTAGACCAGAGGTAGCCTCTACCTTCTTTAACTTGCAAACTCAATCTGAGGTAACAGGGAGAGGGGGATTGTGGGTAAGAGTTTAGCTCGAGAGTTTGAAGCTGAAGCGAGCTTGGAAAATGGCCGGCTCGGTTCAGAGCTTGGAACCAATACCCATACATAATGACTGAATGAGGATCACCAATACAGATGGAACGTTATGGTAAGACATGACTTCTTTTTCCTATCATTCTTTGTATAAAGACAGAGTTCCTTTGGTGGGCAGAGGCCTGCCACCACATCAAGGGACTACCATTCACTCTACCCCCTGCCGTCCAAATCCTAACAGACTCATCAGACTATGCATGGGGGGCTCACTTGGCAGGGTAGTGCATTCAGGGCAAATGGAACCAGAGTTAACTGCACCTGCATATCAATCTGAAAGAAATGTCAGCTGTACAGAATTCTCTGTCAGCCTTCAAGGACCGCATTCTTCCAGGACCGTTATTGGTAAATACGGGCAACGCCACTGTTATGTGGTACATAAACAAGTAGAGGGGAACCCACTCATACCCTCTCTGCAGACTAGCCATGGCTCTGTGGAACACAGCCTTGAGCTGCCAAGTGCATCTACAAGCTCAATTCCTACCAGGCAAGCTAAATACACTGGCAGATGACCTAAGCAGAAATCTCAGGGACCTACACGAGTGAAAACTGTTACCAAAGATATTCACCATTTTGAGGAACAAATGCGGGAGCCCAGAGATAGACCTGTTTGCCTCCCCTCAAAACTACCAATTGGACAAATTCTGTACAAGGACTCCCCACAGACGAGCTTGGAAAGTGGATGCCCTGTCCTTCACCTGGAAAAACCTCTGTTTATGCCTTTCCCCTTCTGCCTCTCCTCTTCAAAGTTCTACTAAAGATCAAACAGGACAAACCAAGGGCAATACTGATTTCACCAGACTGACCATGCCAACACTGGTGCCCCTTGTGTAGTGTCACTTTCGAGACCATGGCACCTGACTTGGATCCCTTCCCTGCTGTCCCAGCAGGAGGGCCAGATTCTGCACCTCCAACTTCAAACCCTGAACTTTGCAGCCAGGTTAATTACCTGAGCTCTCCATTACCATCCCTTAGTAAGCAAGTGCTGGATGTCATTTTGGAGACGAGAAGGCCTAGTACTAGATTTTATGCTGAAAAGTGGGAAAGATTCTGTTCTTGGAGCCAAACTCAGGGGATGGGCACGGCAGTGCCCAGTTTACTGCATATTCTTCAATACTTAACAGATGCTTCACAAGTGCCATTCTTTCTCTTCTGTTAAAATTCATGCCTCGGCCATTTCAACGCATCATAATACGGAGCCACCCTCTTCTCTCACCCACTGCTGAAGCAATTCTTCAAAGGGGCCAAAAATTTAAGATCACCCAGGAGAGCCCCTACTCCAGCCTGCGACCTTTACTTTGTATTGGAAAAGCTCACTCTACCTCCCTTTGAACCAGCTGCAACTGCAGAGTTGAAATTCCTTTCTTGGAAAACCACCTTCGTTCTAGCCATCACTTCAAGAAGGGTGTCCTAATTACAGGCCCTCATGGCAGTGCAGCCTTTCATAATCTTTCATGCGGACAAGGTGTCCCGCTGGACCAATCCTTCCTTTATGCCCAAGGTGGTATCCAGTGTGGCCCTTAATCAGTCATTTGCCTACCTTTTCTAATCCACAGAACAAAAAAGAACGAATAATGCACTCCTTGGACGTGCACAGACAACTTAGATTTTACTTGGACAGGACTAAGCCTCTCAGGAAATCTGAACAGCTGCTAGTTGCCTTTGCTGCAGGGGCAGAGGGGGAATGCTATTTCAAAGCAAACCATTTCCAAGTGGATAGGCCATTGCATTAATTTCTACTATAAGCACCATGTAAACCTACCCTACAGAGGATAAGACCCCATTCCACCAGGGCTGCATCTACTTCTACAGCGTTTCTGAGGTGTTCCTACCAGGAACATCCTAGAAGCTGCTACCTGGAGTTCAGTACATACCTTCACCAAGCATTACCACTTGCCTATTTGTTCTAAATCCAGAGCTGGTTTTGCCACTGCAGTCTTACAGGGCCTAATAGCTGGTCCTAATGCTCTCTAGTTGCCTCCTCCCATCCATAGCTTTGGGAATCTACCTAAATGTAATGAGTGCAACAGTGAAACACGAGGAACATAGTACAGTTGTGTATACTTACCATAAATGTATGTTGGAGTGTATTCACTGTTGCAGTCCCTGTTACCCTCCCTCCAGCCTCCTGGCTACATCTCTTCTTGTTTACTATACTTGGGGTTTCTGGTGTATTTGCTTTTTGTTGGAGGTTTAACCTTGTATATAATTGCTTCCTGTTATGGGGGCATCTGACATCTGGGGTAGGAACTGATGTAATGGCATCTGCTGCATGCTTTATACCCCTGACGTCATGGGAGATGAGACCGCAACCAATGCAGGACCCAAGACTTTGATAATGAGGCCGACCTGAGGGCTACCTGCAAGCAAATAACCCAAATGTAATGACTGCAACAGTGAATACTTTAACATCTACATTTATGGTAAGTGTACACAACTGTACTTTCCTCTTCCTGTGGTCTCAGTCTTTGCCAACCTTGGATTCTGGATACGATTCCAGATCTCCTGCCAAATCTGAGACATGGTTCATCTGGATATCTCAAACCTCAGCCTAACAGCATGGTTTCTCCAATTCTGTTAATAGCTAGACAACCGATGCTCTCTACACCTTTGTCATACTTTTATCATCCCATAAATTTACAAGAAAGTTTTATTCAAGTAAATGGAAACTCTTTACAGGGCACAACAAAAACATTGATCCTTTTTCAGATTCAGTAAATAAAAATACTTTTTAGCTTAGATCTGTGAGGGGGATAGCTCCTCTACCATTAAGGGTCAGTTGGCAGGAATATCTAATTTTCATATTGGATTTGAAAATTCTTCTGTGACCTCTTAACTTTGTAAAGCATTCTTGAGAGGCTGTGATCTTTTGAGGCCCCCCATATAAAGATCCTACTCCTCCATCGGATTTGAACTTGGTATTGCTAGTCTTAATTCATTCCCCCTTTGAGCCATCAGCAAAATGTGACCATAAATTCCTGACTTGGAAAACTCTACTGGTTATTACCTCAGCTAGAGGAATTTTAGAACTTTGGTCATCAAAACCTCCCTACTTGATTTCTCATAAGGATAGAGTTGCATTACAAACAAATGCGTCTTTACTTCCCAAGGTGGTGTCAGAATCCAGTATCAATCAGTCCATTAATTTGCCAGTATTCTTTACATTGCATTTCTTTTATCTGTAGCAAACTGGGTTTTACCTTACCAAATTCAATAAGAGTTCATTCAGCTAGGTCAATGGCAACTTCAGTCTTTCTCTCCAGAGCTTCCATGTATGACACATGTGCAGCTGCAACATGGGTGAGTCCTCATACCTTTATCACTCATTACAAATTAGACCTGGTTTCGGAATAGAACAGCTTTTTGGCTCCACTGTGCTCAGGAAGCCCTTCCTTAGAGCCCACCTGGGGTTCTAGGTAGCTGGGGACTTCGAACAGTTGAGGATAGAATGAAAATTGACATCAGATAAAAGAAATTAAAGAATTGAACTTTTATTTGAGAGGGGAAGATGGCAAGAGCCAAGCGGGATAAGCTGTTTCTTCCACTAGAACAGGGCAGATTGGGATTACCCGATCTGAAAGGGTATTTCAGAGCTACACAGTTAAGACTCCTATACATAGCACAAACAGAATAATTCAAAGTGGAAAGGGATGATTAAACAATGGGAAGCTTAAGAAACAAGGAGAGACTGGATTTTGGATGCAGGCCTTTAAGTAGAACAATATTCATGCAGGATATTGTATCCATAAAGTAGCAGAAAGTATTCTAAGAACTAAACCGACCTGGGAATGGAGAAAGGAGATTTTGCCGATAGGGTTGACTGCAATTAGGGTTGCAGACAAAAGGCAGGAGGGGGCTGGAATTTATTGGAGAACTAGCAAAGGAATCAAGGTATTGGAAGCAAATAACTTGACAGGGAAAGATGATAGAATGGGTAGATGCCAAAAATGTATTTGGACTGCAGGTTAGAGATTGCTCTCCCTATCGCAGATTTATGAGAGCTTAGGGAAACAAAGAAAAGGGGGTACTAAATGAAAGACCAGCACTGGTAGAGTTTTTAATAGAATCTAGAATAGAAGCTGCTATTAAAGGACTAATTAGTACAGCATATAAAATATTGCATGATAAAAGAATCCGAGCAGGTTAGAAAGGATTTGGAAGAGATTGGACAATGAGTTCACAAAGAAACACTGTGAGGGGATATATGTACATGTCCTTCAAGGATGCATCTGCAGTTCTTAAATATGGGTTGACCTGCCTCAGGCAGCCCTTCGGTCGGCCGGATTCCAAAGTCCGGGTCCGGCGTCTGCTGATGTCGCCCTTTCCCCGACGTCAGAGCGCCTGGGGTATAAGAGTCAGCCAACGCCATCTTCCCCAGTCTTTCTTGCCGCGTGGTGCCCAAAGCAGAAGCAGTTCGCAAGTGCCGGTCGGCCAGCTCCTGTAACTTCAGCTACCGAAGACTTCAAAAGCTAAAGTACCCCGTTGGGGACTCTTTCTTGCCTCAGCCTATGTCGGATCAAACGCTTAAAGTTAATAATTGCTTAACTTGCGGGAAACAAATACCTCATAAGGATTTCCATTCTTACTGCCTCCCCTGCCTAGGCCCAGACCATGACGTCGCGGCCTGTACAGCCTGTGCCTCCTTCAATCAACGCACTCTTAGGCGTCGGGCGGAGTTTGCAGAGGAATTTTCTTTTGGGGCTAGTTACTGTTACAATATGCCATCGGAGACTCCGACTTCTCATTTAACCAAAAAATGGAAGGACGAGGACAGACACATGTGACAGTGGTTTCGGCTGAAACCACGCTTAGGCCTACCGCGAGTGTCTTGGTCTTGGCTGAAAGAGTCCTTGGTACTTCCGACCGTCGAAACCGCACAACCGACAACCTCTGCCCCGGAGGCCTCTTCTGTGTCTGTTATAGAATTTCCCTCAAACCGGTGTTCTGGAAACTTCCGACACCATTTCCCTAAACAAAACTACGCCAGCACGTGGAGCAGCCAGGCCTCCTGCATCCATGTCTATAAAGGCATTCACAAGGGCTAAAGCTGCTAAACAGCCAAAATCTCTGCCTCCCAAGGCTATTCCTCAGGGATCCACTACAGGTTCGCAGATTTTAAGTTTAGCTGAGGACCTTATTTCCTTAATTAGGGGCTCTCAGCCGCATCCGGACAGGGGCTCTCAACCTCCTCTAGACAAAAGGCCCAGGGTTGAGCCCACTGATCCCCAGTCCTCTGAGGCCTCAGATGGCTCTGCTCTATCAGACTACAAGGAGGAGGCCTTTACGGCCTACGAGGATTCTGATGCAGAGGAATCTATTCCCTCGGCCCACCGTCCTGAAGAGCTGTCCTTTGGGGAGACCCTTCACTCCATGAGAGAGAATTTCAAATGGCAGGTCCAGGAATTCTCTGATTCCAGGAAGAGATTAAGGACTTTTTTGCATTTACCTCAGCATAGACCTTTGGCTATTCCTCCTGTTTTGAATGTCATTGATGTGTACTCTGAGTCTAGCATTACCCCTGACTCCCTTCCTCCGGCTCCTGTCAAACCCGATAGGTACTACAGGGTCCCGGACTCGCATCATTTCCTTTACAAGGCCCACTCTGCTGACCCAGAAACTATTTCCCAGGGCCCTAAAGGGGTTGCAACTGCCACTACTAAAAATCCACTCCCCTCTGAAAGGGAGTCCAGGGCTTTAGAGAGATGGGGTAAAAAGTGTATACTTCCACTCTTTCTATGAGGGCATTAATTTGTCAATTCCATATGATACAGTACCAAGAGTATTTGTTAGATGAATTGCATAAAAACTGTCTTCACTTGAACCCGTAAATCGCAAGTCACTTCAGGATCTGGTACGTAACTCTCAACAGGTTAGCAACCATTTCTTGCAGTGTAGTTATGATGCATTGGAAGCTACATGTAGGTCAGCAATGACAGGTGCAGTCATACGTAGGCATGCTTGGCTGAAGGAACAAACTCTGCCAGATCATGTTAAAGCAAAGCTTCTGGATGCGCCACTGGAAAAGCAAAAGTTATTTGGCTCCACTGCTCAGGAGGTCTTAAAGAAATTTGAGGAAAAGGCTAAATCTGTACAAACAGTCAAAGATTTTCTCCAGGTCCAACCACCAAGATTCAGCAGAAATTGGCCTTCTAAGAATTGGTCCTTTCCAGACACAGAGATTTCAAAGAGGCAAGAACAGGCGTGCCAGAGGTAGAGGGCAAGCTAGAGGCTCCTACAGAGGACGTCAATGGCAGCCTCCTAACCAGAGAGGTAGTGCAGGACCTACAACTGCTGCTGCACAAGGACAGACTCAATGACTTTACCTTGACCCCGCCAACCAGGGCTCAATTGGAAGCACCTTTGGGCGGAAAGCTATCTTTATTCTCAAAAAATTGGCACAGTATTACAAGGGACAAATGGACACTGCAAATAATAGACAAAGGATACAGGTTCCATTTTCATACATTAGCAAAAAGAAAAGGCATGCCAAACCTGCCACCGAATCAAAGGGCAGAGGCTTTAAAACAAATTTCCAACCTATTGCAAATGAAAGCTATAGAAAAGGTTCCTCTCACAGAACAAGGCCAAGGATTTTATTCCAGACTATTCCTTGTCCCAAGAAAAGAAAAACAATGGAGGCCTATTCTCGACTTGTCTGCACTGAATACTTATCTCATTGTGCCAAAATTCAAAATGCTGACCCTACAGCAACTCCTTCCCATGCTGGGCAAGGGGTCTTGGCTGGTAACTCTAGACCTCAAGGAGGCATATCTGCATGTCCCTATCAAACAAAGTTGCAGAAGACACCTCAGATTTCTTGCAGGTTCAGAGCATTATCAATTCTCAGCATTGCCCTTTGGCTTATCTACTGCGCCCAGAGTATTCACGAAATGCCTGGCATCAGTAATTGCACACTGCAGACTTCAGGGGATTCAAATGTACCCATATCTGGACGACTGCCTTGTACAAGCGGACAGCCAAACTTTGGTAAAACACTTGAATTATGCCATCCGCCTACTTCAGGCCTTGGGATATACAGTCAACATTCACAAATCAAGACTTGTTCCATCCCAAAGAATAACTTTTCTGGGTGCGAAACTAGATACAACCACCCAAATGGCTTTTCTCACAGAAGAAAAAGACAACTACCGGATTATTTCGAAAATCTGACAAAACAAACTCAGCTGACTGCAAGGAAAATCCTGCAGGCCCTGGGTTACATGGCATCTTGCATTCTTCTGATTCCACAAGCAAGGCTGCATATGAGGAAACTACAACGGTACCTAAGGAGTTTATGGTCTCAGCACAGTCACAGCCTAGAAGCTTTGATACCACTCATTCCATGCCTTCAAAAGGAATTTCTGTGGTGGGCTCAAGCAAGCCAGTCAAACAGGGGTCTGCCCTTCAGCAAACCAATAACCAGCCAAACCATTACAACGGACGCTTCAGACTATGGATGGGGAGCACACATGGAGGGCAGATGCATTCAAGGACTATGGTCACAGAAAGAATTGCGAATGCACATAAACCACAAGGAAATGCTGGCAGAGATACATGCAATCGAGGCCTTCAAACACTTTCTGCATCAAGGCCACCTGCTAATAAGGACAGACAATACCACAGTTATGTGGTACATAAACAAGCAAGGAGGTACCCATTCCTACCCTCTCTGCAGGCTGGCAATGAATCTTTGGGAACTTTCCCTAAAACTCAATATAGAGCTGCAATCCCAGTTTGTGCCAGGAAAAGACAATATACGGGCGGACAGCCTAAGCAGAAATATCATGGATCCACACGAATGGATGCTGCACCCAGACATCTTCCTTCAGGTAACACAATCACGGGGGAGGCCGGACATAGATCTTTTTGCCTCCCACCACAACAATCAGCTGAAGAAATTCTGCTCAAGGACATACCACCCACAAGCATGGAAAGTGGATGCTCTCTCTTTCAGCTGGAATACTCTAACAGTGTATGCATGTCCACCTCTTCCATTAATGACCAAAGTCTTACTGAAGATCAGGACAGAGCAGCCAAAAGTGATTCTGATAGCTCCGGACTGGTACCCACTGTTAAGGAGCATGTCACGCATGAAACAGTGGCCTCTACCACAATGGCCACTTCTGACACAGCACAATTACAAAACTCTGCACTCCAGCCTGAAAACCTTGCAGCTGACAGCCTGGAGAATACCTTGACTCCTCACCAGGATAAGCTATCCAAGAGAGGGAAGGATGATATCATGGAAGCTCGCCGGCCTTCCACAAGAAAGGCATATTCAGCAAAATGGAAAAGATTTCGCACTTGGAGCACCACAAAGGGCCTGGATGCGACAGTGATGAACATGGCACATATCCTGGAATACTTGGCAGAAATGCTCCACAATGGCCTTTCTTACTCTTCCATAAAAATTCATGCTTCAGCAATTTCAGCAGAATACAATACTGATCCACTTGTCTTCTCTCATCCTCTCCTAAGACAGTTTCTAAGAGGAATTAAAAACATCAATCCTCCAAGGAAACCACCAGTGCCTACATGGGACCTTAACTTCATGTTGGAAAAATTAACTCTACCTCCCTTTGAACCAGCAGTATCTTCAGAACTACAGTTCCTGTCTTGGAAGACTGCCTTCCTTCTGGCCATAACCTCAGCAAGAAGAGTATCTGAGTTGCAGGCCCTCATGGCAGTACAACCATTTCTTATTTTTCATCAGGACAGAGTCTCATTGAGAACCAATCCTTCATTCATGCCAAAGGTGGTATCCAGGGTCTCACTGAACCAAGCTATTCACCTGCCTACCTTCTTTCCAAATCCACAAAACAAAGGAGAGAAACTTCTGCATACCCTGGACATTCACAGACAGTTGCGCTACTACTTGGACAGAATTAAGACTTACAGAAAAAAACTGACCAGCTGTTTGTAGCATATGCTGCTGGTGTACAAGGAAAAGCAATTTCCAAACAGACAATTTCAAAATGGATAAGGAATTGCATTTGATTCTGTTACTCTTTTCATGGAAAAACTGCGCCAGTTAACATTAGACCTCATTCCACCAGAGCCACAGCCACCTCCACAGCCGCCTTAAGAGGGGTGGCTACCAAGGACATTTTAGAAGCTGCTACTTGGAGCTCCGTGCATACATTTTCCAAGCATTACAACTTACCCTTGTATTCCAGATCCAGAGCAGGCTTTGCTACGGCAGTCCTGCAGGGCATTTTAGCTACACCATCTTTTTCTTAGATCCTACCACCCCCAACTTGGCTATGGTATTCTACCCATATGTAAGGACTGCAGATGCATCCTTGAAGGACATAGTACAGTTTTGTACCTACCATAAATGTAGATGTCCGATAGGTATGCATCTGCAGTCAGGTTTACCCTCCCTCCTTCCCCTCTGTGGTATTTCCTGGGTACTTATCCCTCTTATAGCTAGCTGGGGTTATCTATTATGGTGTATTTGTTTTGTATTACTGTGCATGTTTGGAATCTTTTGCATCTCTCCAAATTTAGCCTTCCTTAGAGGGCACCTGGCGTCTGGGGCAAGAAAAACTGAGGGAGATGGCGTTGTCTGACGCTTTTATACCCCAGGCGCTCTGACGTCGGGGAAAGGGCGACATCAGCTGACGCCGGACCCAGACTTTGGAATCCGGCCGACCGAAGGGCTGCCTGAGGCAGGACAACCCATATGTAAGGACTGCAGATGCATACCTATCGGACATCTACATTTATGGTAGGTACAAAACTGTACTTTCTCCCAAGTATGCAACAAAAATGTAGAACATTTTATTTTTGCCTGGAAATGTTTACATAGATATTTTTATACCCCAAGTATACTCCAGAGAATTTTTCTTCAGGTAGACTGCAAATGGAGGTGTAAAGAGGTAACAGGAAACATATTTTCTGGGAGTCCAGTGAGTTGTCGGACTTTAAAGATTCCCTGCGGGATGCACTGTCAGATGCAGGGTGGGTAGATGTTCTTCGTGTTTCACTGTTGCAGTCATTACATTTGGGTTATCTGCTTGCAGGTTGCCCTCGCCCTGATTAACAAAGTCTTGGGTCCTGCGTCGGTTGCTGTCCCTTCCATGACATTGGGTTGTCAGGGGTATAAAACATGCAGCTGACACCATTACATCAGTCTTTCTTGCCGTGCGGTAGCAGAAGCAGTTTGCAAGTGCTGGTTGGACGACTCCTGAAATTTCATTTTGAGTTTCAGAACCGAAGTCTTCAACTAAAGCTAAGTACCCCGTTAGGGAAACTTTCTTGCTCCTTACCGATGTCAGCAAAAGTTAATAACTGCATTACTTGTGGAAAGCAAATACCTCAAAGATTTTCATTCGTACTGTATTCTTTGCCTAGGCCCTGACCACAACGTACCTTGCTGTCGGTTTTGTGCTTCATTTAATCAGTGCACTATCCGTTGTCTGTATATTTTCACCTCTAAATATTTCTGTTCTCTGTTTAATTATGCAGAAATGTCGGTTAGCCATCCAAATATCGGGATTCTGAAAAAAAAAAAAAAAAAAAACGCAAAGATACAGGTCACTGAGGTCCAAAACTGCCAAAGACGCTTCTAAGCCAGTCGCCAGTTCGCCGGTACTCTGGTGCTTTTGCAGCCCCTGATACCCACTACTTCTGGTTCGCAGGCCTCTATTGAGACCCATTCAGAGTCCGGTATGCTGCGAGATGCTTCAGCTATGGAACCCGTGTATGTCTCTACCTTGCATGGGTCCAGAGCCGCTGTGCAGGCACTGGCTTCTGAGGATGTATTCAGGCCTATGGACTTGCATATTAAATCGACGCCTCCTTCATTACTTGGGCCTAAATCTTGATCCATGTCTAAAAAAACTGACGCCCAGGCCACATGCTCCGGCCTCTATGCCTAAAAAACAAGAATGGCTGAAGATCTAATGGCTCTAATCAGGGGTAGCCAACCCCCCCCCCCTTCTGAGAAGCCTAGGACTGAGGTTGATTATGAATCTTCTGATCAGGATTCTGTTTTCTGTCTCTTCTGGTGATCTGGATTTGCCCTTACCTACTTATGAGGATTCTGATTCAGATGACTATTCCCTCTGCTTCTCCTCCTGAGGATTTTTCTTTTGGGGAAACTTTACATACTCTAAGGGAGCATTTCCACTGGGATAGCCAGGATTTTTCTGATTCAAAAAAGAGCCTTAGGGATTTCCTTCTACCTCAGCATAGGTCTTTAGCTATTCCTCCTGTACAAGACTTTGTTGCTTTCTCGGAGTCTAGTTTGGCTCCTGAACCCCTGCCTCCTACTCCCAGAAAACCTGACTGATACTACAGGGTCCCTGAGTCCCACAAGTTCCTTTTCAAAAATCCTATTGCAGATCCAGAGACCATTTCACAGGGGCCCAAGGGCATTAAGGATTCTACTGCTAAAAATCCTACCCCTTTTGATAGAGACTCCAGGGCACTGGATAGATGGGGTAAGAAGGTTTGCACTTCTGCAACCTTGGCCATTAGGACTTTAAACTGCCAGTTTCATATGTTAAAATATCAGCAAAATGTTATTGGACTGCTTAAACAGAAAATGATGATTCCTGACTGTGTGGAAAATTAAAGAATTACAGGATTTAATGTATTCTGACGAACAAGTTGGAAAACCTACTTTGCAATGTGGTTTTGATGCATTTAGAGGCCTCTTGAAGGGCTGCTGTTACTGGGTCTGTGCTCAGAAGGCATGCTTGGCTTAAGGAGCAATCTTTGCCTGATCATGTTAAGGCTAAATTGTTGGATGCTCCTTTAAATCAGGACTGCCTGTTTGGCAACAAGGCTGAGAACGTTCTTAAAGATGGAAAAAGCTAAATCTATGCAAACTGAAGTTCAGCCTCCTAGATTTAGTAGGCACTGGCCCTCTAAGAATTGGTCCTTTCCAGCCCCTTCCAGGTCTTCTCAAGCCAAACCCAGACACAGCAAAAACCCCAGGATGTTATGTAGTTCAATCTCGCCTACATTCTTACCTGTGGGTTCGGAGCCGAATATCGGCTCAGATTCGGCCAAACTTTTCTAGCTCAAAGTCTTTCTATTGGCTGGGCTAAGGTGGTATCCCATGCTGCATTGCTCCATATCCCCAGATCTCATTTGCCTCTCGTGTAGCTTGGACGTGGTCTCTCTCTTGGCTGTGGCTAAGTACCCCTTTTCTTGAGAGAATTTATTGCAAACAAAAAGCTATTTTAATAGCTATTTCTAGTTTGGAGTTTTGTGCATAATTTGTAGTGTGTGTTTTGTGGTATCCCACTAGCTGTTCCAATGGGTTAGGCCCGTTTCAGTTAGAGGACCTAATCTGTCCCCTTGCTTTTCCCCTGTTTGTTTTTTCTGTCTAAAACCGTTTAAATTAGATGTTTGTGTCCGTTTCCCTTGTGCATGCTAGTGCTGGTCTAAAACCGTTTCATTTAGAGGTTTTAGCCCTAGTCGCCTTAGTGTGTGTCCGTTCTGCGGATTGTTTGTGCAGTTGGTTTGTGGTAATTTTGTTCCCGTGCTTAGTGTGGTGTATTTTGAGACTGTAGTTTTTTTCCAGTCGGCCAGTAACGTGTATTGATAATTGTGATTCTTTATCAAGATGTCTAAAGATTCCAAGGAGCACAAGCCTTCAAGTTTTAAAAAATGCTCCAAGTGTGGTTATAAAATGTCCATCACTGATGGACATTCGGTATGCGTCTATTGTCTGGGAGCAATCCACCTGCAGGAATCCTGCAGCTTCTGCCATGCTTTTATTCCCAGGGTGCTTCAAGAAAGAATAAGTTAATTCTGAAGGGACTCTTGAAACCCTCGTTCGAAGAGGGCCTGGAATCTGCTTCCAGCTCAAAATCAAAATCCACTAAATCGAAAGAGATCTCTGGCTCCTTCAGTCTCCTTGGAGCCACCGAAGAAAGTAATCAAACTAGCTTCGACCTCGGCTCCACTGTCCTCGGGGCCACAGGAAGTGTCGGTGTTGATGGAACCGGCGTCTGCTGCAAATTATATTGGAACCTCTTCAGAGCTGATTGCCCAGTACTAGACAAGTTTCACCCGAGAGGAGATCTCTTATCTCCCTCCCTGTCCTCCAAATCCTCCAGGACACTTTCAGATGTGGATGTTGATGGGGTGGTGCAGAGACTCCTTCAGTCACCGGTTTTGGCTAAATTGTTCTCTGCTCCGTCCCAGTTGGCTCCGGAGCCCGTCCTGATACCTTCGATTATTCCTCTTCTGAGCACATCTCTGTCTTCGGAGCCGGAATGCTCAGCTCCATGTGATGTTCCTAGGTCGGTTCAGATTGCCCCTCCGGGCTTATCGGTGCCGATGTCTGCATCAACCCCGTCTGTGCCGTCCAAGGGATTCGGGACTTGGGATTCTTCAGTTGGGCCCGAGGGGGACACCTCAGGACATCTCTGTTCCTAGTCTCCCTCTTGGTGCCTTGGCTCGAGGAACCCCGACTCCTGTCGTGGCCTCTGAGGCTGGTCGGTCCTCGGATTCGGGAGGGCCAGCCTTTAAGGCCATGCGGAGTGCGCTGGCCAGATCGTCTGCTACATCATGCGAGTTAGTCATTCTGTCCCCTACCACTCCGGTGCGGATCTATGATCACCACCTATCTGTAGACAGTGGAGCCCCAAGGCCTAAGGATACCCCCATGAGTGGTCCCCAAGTTTGAGGGCTCCTCAGTGTTTGCCTGAGGAGCCCCCTAGAAAGAAAACGTGCAAGAGGAAGCAAATAGACTCCCAGGATGAGTCTCAACTCAGATACTGACCTCGAGGAATCGGAGGGGTCCCCCAAGTCATACTCTGAGGATGTTTCTCCGACATCCTGGAGATACTGAAACAGAGGTGACTGGCCGTCCAATGCCTCCTCCAAGGAGTTGGTCTTCCTGAAGGCCTTTGGTGCTCAGCCCTTCGCCTCCTGGGTGTCCCCACCCTTCGAGCTCCTGGCTTTAATTTGTCTGAGGGTGTGGGAGAACCCTAATTCTGTGGAACCCGTACCCAGGCGACCCAATAAATTTGTCTGCTCTCCCCGGGTAAGGCATTTTTGTCCAAGGGAGTCCCTGTGGATGCCATGGTGGTGGCAGCGGCCACCCAGAAGGAATTAGCCAAGACTTCTTCCTCAGTCCATCCTCCTAACAAGGAGTCTAGGACCATGGACCGGTACGGGAAGCGTACCCTTTTGTCAGCAACCTTTACCTTACGGTCGCTGAACTGCTTATCTCGCTTCTCTCTGCTGCAGAGACATCTCCTCAAGGAGCTAGGATATATTCTCATGGGTAACGTTCCTGAGACGGTGGCCCAGACGGTTAACGCCCAGATGTCTACCATCAATTCCATTGTTAACTCCTTCATGCGGCTTATTTCATATGCAGCCGAGGGAGCGAGTAGGGCAGCAAGCTCAGAAGTCACCCTTAGGAGGCAAGCCTGGATGCGCATTTGTCATTTCGCGGAGGCTTTCAAGTCTTCATTCACTGACGCCCCCTTTGATGGTGGTTCTTTGTTCGGAACCAAGGTGAAAGACACCCTCACCAGGTGCGAGCAGGAGGGAGAAACTGTCTGCTGTAGGGGTCTGTCTAGGCCTTATCCCCCAAGGCCCAGAGGGGTGGGAAGATGTGGTTCAAAAAATCAGTTTTTTTCCCGGTGCACAAGGTGAGCCCCCCTCCAGAGGCAGAGGAGGGGGAGGTTATTCAGGGAGACGCCACCCTAGAGGCAGAGGGGACCCCCAGCAATTTGGGAGACCGTGATTCCTTAAACTGCTCTCCCTACTGTCGCTCCTGATGGGAGGCCCGACTGTGCGTTTCCAGAGCCAGTCGGGGGTTGAATATTGTTATACCCAGAAGCCTTGCAAAGGATCACCCAGGACCAATGGGTATTACGAATAATTTCTAGAGGTTATGCCATCCCCTTTTCGTCAGATCCCTCTCCAGTTAGAAAAATCCCGGACGTTCCACCCAGTCAAAGGGATCACGTGGCTTCAGAGGTTTCAATGCTGCTAGAAAAAGGAGCCATACACCATGTCCCCTCAGACCAGATCTGATTAGGGACTTGCTCAAGATTCTTTTTGGTGCCAAAAAGAACAGGGGACTTGAGACCCATGTTAGATCTCAGCCAATTGAACAACCATGTACAAAAGTCCAAGTTCCATATGGTCACATTAGTCAATTCTCCCATTGTTGGGAAAAGAAGTATGGATGTGCTCCATCTACCTCAAGGATGCTTGCTACCATATCAAAATGAACAGGGCATCCAGGAGTCACCTACTCTTCCGGCTGGGAGACAGTCATTTTCAGTTTAGAGCCCTGCCCTTTGGTCTCACCACAGCCTCCAGGGTGTTAAAGTGCATGGTGGTGGTGACAGCACTTGAGACGTCAAGGATTCCAAGTGTTTCCGTATCTGGACGACTGGCTCCTCACTGCCACCACCAGACATCTACTAATCCAAACCAGGGACACTACCATCATTGTCAACAGTTGGGCATAACTGAACTGGGAAAAATCTGCCTTGTTGCCCTCACAGCATGTCATTTTTATAGGTGCAGAGCTAGACGCCGTTCAAATGTGGGCCTTTCTACCACAGGAAAGAATCGGAGTCTTACAGCAACAGGTGCACGCCCTGCTCCCCTGAAAAGAGCGAAGGCAAGATGGGTTCTCCAACTCCTGGGGACTATGGCAGCAACAATTTAGTCCCTCTAGCAAGATTACACATGAGGCTCTTTCAATGGCTCCTCTTTGCTGAGTAGTCTCTCCAGAGACTTCCACTTTCCCACCCTATTTTGCTCACGGACAGATGCAAACAGGATGTCAGTTGGCGGCTTTGCACCAACAATCTGGACATGGGAAAACCCTTTGTTCCACTGCCCCCAATTGCCACGGTGACCACGGACGCCTCCCAGATGGGGTGGGGTGGGGGCATTATCTCGGTAGGACAGTCCAAGGTATGTGGCAAGAGCACGAGATACATCTGCATATCAACGTAGAGATGAGCGGTGCTGGTTGCGTTGCAGGCACTTCAGAGCTTTCTACCTCTCGGGACTATTGCAATCCACTCTGACAATGTCAGTGGTGTGGTATCTGAACAAGCAGGGAGGAACCAAGTCAATACCCCCTGTGCAGAGAGGCCATGTGAGTGTCGCAGTGGGCAGCATCTTCTCAACGGTTTCTGGTGGCAACGCATATTCCGGGGAGGTCCAATGTGATCGCAGACAGGCTAAGCAGAGCTATTCTGATGCCTTACGAGTGGTCCCTGAACCGTCTAGTTGCAGAACGGATATTCAGCAGATGGGGTCAGCCTTGCGACTTTTTTGCCAGCCCCCTCAATGCCAAATGCAGCAGCTACTTCACGTTGCCCCCCCCCCCCTCGCGGAGTCACCCAGGGACGGCTCTAGTCCAAGATTGTCTTTCCAGTATGCTATATGCTTTCCTTGCTGTCATGTGATTTGGAAAGCGCAATCCTTGGGAAGCAGAATGATTCTGATTGCTCCACACTGGCCTCGTTAAGTTTGGTTCCCCTTTCTCCATCCCTACATTGTGGACACGCCTTGGACTCTGGACCCACAACAGATTTACTGACGCACATGTCAGGGCAGCTCCATCCCTCTCTACAGACCCTCCAATTGACAGCCTGGCTACTCCACTTCCGTCGTTAGTTAGGCTTCATCACTTTTCACCTGAGGTAGTTCATAATTTATCTTCCTCTCACAAGCCCTCTACTAGGAAGATTTATTCCAGCAAATGGAAGAGATTTTCTATTTGGGCTTATACCCAAGGGATTGACCCTTACACAGCTCCAATTGCTTCCGTCTTGGAGTTCTTGTCTATGCTTTTTCATCAGGGCTCAGCGTCCGCTACCATTAAAGTCCAACTGGCAGTGATTTCTAACTTTCATGTTGCTAATGAGCCTAGTCTGATGGCTCAGACTTTGTAAGGCTTCCCTGAAGGGCACTCTGTTACTACATCCTCCTGTCTCTGAAGCTATCATGCCTTGGGATTTAAATTTTATTCTGCAAGCTCTTACTTAGCCACCCTTTGAGCCTGCAGCTACTTGTGACTTAATATTCTTGACCTGGAAGACTGCCTTTTTAGTAGCCATCACATCAGCCAGACGCATCTCAGATTCAAGCTCTTTCTATCAAACCCCCATACTTGATCTTTCATAAGGACAGGGTTTCTCTTAGACCAAACCCTTCCTTTCTTCCTAAAGTGGCGTCCATATCTAATCTTAATCTATCGAGTTGCCAGTGTTCTTTCCCCAGTTTTCAAACAAGGCAGAATTTAAATTTCATCAGTTGGATGTACACAGACAGTTACGTTTTTATCTGCACAGAACCAAAGATCTCCGAAAATCTTATCAGCTGTTTCCTTTTCGGAAAACAGAATTGGGTCTTCTTTCTCCAAAATCACCCTATCCAGGTGGATATCCAATTGCATCTCTTTCATTTATTCCTCAGGGGGTAAGGACCTACCGTTTCCAGTCAAGGCTCACTCTACTCTGGCTGTATCTACATCTACAGCCTATCAGGCCACATTGTCTATGGATGATATTTGTGCTGCAGCTACCTGGGCATCTCCTCACACCTTTGTTACTCATTACAAGCTGGACGTTGCATCTAGGGGCTGGTCTTCCTTTGGTTCCATAGTACTCAGGAGCATCTTCCCCTGAGCCTCCCAGGATTTAGGTGCTGAGGGCGCTGTCCCACGTGTAAGAATGTAGGCGAGATTGGACTACATAACATCAAGAAGTTATGTTACTCACCATAACGTTCGATGTATGTAGTCCATCTCACCTCACATTCTTTCTTACCCTTCCACCTTCCCCCTTTCTGGAGGATCTGGAGGGTTAGGTCTGGGTTTCAGAGCTCCTTTCAGCTTTTGTTTATTCTTTCCTTGGTTGTCGTTATGCATGAGGTATGAGTGTGGTGTTTGCAGCAAACTAGATCTGGGGATATGGAGCAATGCAGCACGGGATA
The DNA here is from genome assembly GCF_019279795.1 of Protopterus annectens. Taxonomy (NCBI): domain Eukaryota; kingdom Metazoa; phylum Chordata; order Ceratodontiformes; family Protopteridae; genus Protopterus; species Protopterus annectens. The sequence continues at coordinate 351,206,582 of NC_056729.1, read as the reverse complement.
CCATCTTGGCCCAGCCAGTAGAAAGACTTCGAGCTAGAAAAGTTTGGCTGAGTCGGAGCTGATTTTCAGCTCCGTACCCATGGGTAAGAATGTGAGGCGAGATAGACTACATACATTGAACATTATGGTGAGTACATAACTTCTTGATCTGAAGTAGGAACTTCATTTGTCAGCAACCTTTGGGATACGGATCTGATCCGGCAACTTTTACCACAGCATAGCTCCTAGCTCCTCCCTTTACCCATAATCCTCTGCCAACCCTGACTGACCCCAGATCTAGTTTGCCGTGCTTCAAGCCTACAAGCTGGATTTCGAGCTCCTGGTAGTTGAGTGAATTTTGTGAGAAAAACTTGACTTTTTTAGTACTTTCTCTTGTGCGAGTGTGTAAGACTGTTCAGGTTCCCTCTTTTATATCTTTTTTGTAGAATGTTTTCCTCCCTATCCTTGCTGGTTCGTAGTGTGTGTTTATGGTGTGTGTAGGGGCCTAGTGAGTGTGTTTTCTGTACATGTCGGAGGCCCTTAAAGCCATCTTTTCAAAATGCACGGAGTGTGGCCATAAGCTTTCACCGGCGGATGGCCACACCCGGTGCGTTAGGTGCCTTGGGGTTGAACACCTCTCTTCGGGATGGGCGATTTGTGCAGCGTTCAACCCCAGGGCACTTAAGGACAGGAGGTCAAAGCTGATCCTGGCGGGCCTTTTGCCCCCGGACTCTCCTCCGGTTCTTCTGTGGCCGCTACCCAGCCCTCGGTGGTAGCCACCCCTGTCTCCCTCCGGTTGGGAGTCAACCTCCCGTTTCGGCTCCGAGGAGAGGGAGGCCAGAAAAACCAAAAGGAAGAAGCACCATAAGCGTCGGGCAGAGGACTCTTCCTCGGCCCCGCCTGCCAAGCTGGCTTCTCCATCCAGGGTTTCTGGATTGCCTCCTCAGCTCCGGTCCCCTTATTTTTCACCGGGACCTGGGGAGGAGGCGACCCGGTCCCCGTCGAGGTCATCGAGGCAACACTCTAGGTCTGCCTCGGTGGCCTCATCGAGGTCCACCTTCAGTATGTCAGATGCAGACATGGACTGGATGATGAGGTTCATCCAGGCCCAGCTGCAGATGGGAGGGCTCTTGCCCCCCCCCCTTCCAGGGGGGAGCTCGACCCCATTTTTTTTGCTCCAATTGCTCCTTCTCCGTCCCGCTTCCCAGGTTCGGAGCATTTGGAGCAGAGCCGCGTCAGATCCGGGGGTGGGTCGGAGCAGACAGTACTAGTTACTTTGGCTCCGACTGGTCCCTTGAGTTTGTCGGATCCGACCTCTTGGAGCTGTGGGCTGAGCTTCGGCTCCGTCCCGGTCGGAGCACACAGGTCCTTCGGATCCGAAGGTCTCTGCCCCGGATCCGGTCCCCGCTTCGGTTCCGAGTGGGAGCAGACTCTCGGAGCCTATCGAGAGTAGCTCCCCCTCTGCTTTCGCGGTGGTGGAGAGGGCACTGTTGAGTGCATCCGGACCTCCGGTCCTGGCTTCGGCTCCTCCCTGCACTCCCTCTCAGCTGGTCCGGGCTCCCATCACCCGGCCTTCGGGACAGCCTGCTTCAGCGTCTCCGGGTATTCCTTTGGAACGTGATATTGCTGGTGAGTCTTCCTCTGACAGCCCCCCCGAGGAGGTCCCTCACAAAGCCAAGTGTAAGAGGAGGCACGTGGGACTCACCTGAGTCCCTTACCGAAGATACGGACTTAGATGAAGGGGAAGGCTCCCCAAGGTCACCCCCGAGGATGTCTCCTTTGGAGATATCATGGAAATGCTCAGGATTAGGGGAGGGTGGTCTGCCCCCAAGGCTTCCTCCGATGAGTCCGTATTCCTAGAGGCGTTCGAAGCAGGGCCATCCACCTCTTGGGTGTCCCCTCCCCCCTGGTGGACCTTATTTCCACCAGGGCTTGGAAGGAGCCGGACACTGTAGAGCCAGTCCCCAAGCGCCCGGATAGAATCCTGAGTCCCCTTGCCGAAAGAACCCACTGGAGCAGAGGTCCCCCATGGATGCCATGTTGATGGTGGCGGCCACCAAGAGAGAGCTGGCTCAGAAGAGCTCTGCGGTCCACCTGCCGAGTAAGGACTCTCGAGCGATGGACCGCCTGGGGAAGCGGGTCTTTAGTTCAGCAACCTTCTCCATGAGAGCGCTGAACTATATGGCACACGTCATCCGGATGCAGCGAGATCTAATAAAAGAATACTCTGCATCCCCCCAGAGTCCATGTCGGAAGGAGACAAGCAATTGTACTCCTCCCGAATGTATACGCTACGTTCAGTTTCCACACCTCTATGCGGCTCTTGTCACACGCCACTGAAGGAGCCGCTGGAGCCGGCGGAGCCGGCCTGGTAATTAGGCCTGGCTCAGACACTGACTTCTCTGAACCCTTTAAGGCGTGATTCGCGAATGCCCCCTTTGGTTCTGCACTGTTTGGCAAAACCGTTCGTGACACTTTAGTCCAGAGTGAGAAAGATGGGAAGACGTCTGCCATCGGAATCCGCTCCTCTGCTCCCCAGAGGTCTTTTTCCAAGAACCAAAAGGGTCAGAAGAAGATGTGGTTCCGAAAATCGCATCAGTCCCAGTCTGCTCCGGACAACCAGTCCTCTCGTAGCAGAGGAGGACAGGGAGGACGCCACTCGAGGCAGAGGGGGTCCCAGAAATTTTGGGTCCAGAGAACCTTTCTCTGAGAGGCCCATGCAGAACCCCTGAGGGGTTGCCCGGCTGCTCCACTCTGGAGGCAGTCGGTGGGCGTCTTTCGAAGCACCTAGCAATGTGGGAGTCCATAACAGATCTCTGGGTGCTTCGCATCATATCCAGAGGTTACCAAATTCGTTTTATTGTAACCCCCAAAACCAAAAGCTTCCCCGACATACCACCCAATCAGAGGGAGGCAGCTGCTACAGAAATTCATCAGCTTTTGCAAAAAAGAGCCATCCAACCCGTCCCCCCAGATCAGTTCGGATCGAGGTTTTACTCCAGGTCTTTTCTGGTGCCAAAAAAGACGGGGGACTTGAGATCCATTCTCGATCTCTCTCTCCTGAACCTGGCAGTACCCAAAGAAAAGTTCTGAATGGTCACCTTACAATCTTTTCTCCCCCTGTTATGGGAGAACGACTGGATGTGCTAGATAGACCTCAAGGATGCGTACTACCATAGTCTAGTGGACAGACGCTCCAGGAGGTTCCTCCGCTTCCGGCTGGGAGCCAGTCACTTTCAGTTCAGGGCCCTTCCCTTCGGTCTCACCTCAGCCCCCAGGGTGTTCACCAAAGTCTTGGTGGTCATAGCGGCCCACCTGAGGCTTCAGTGAATTCAGGTCTTTCCGTACCTGGACGACTGGCTCCTCATCGCCCCAACAAGGCATCTGCTCTGTTCAGGCAGGGATTATTTCCTCAACCTTGCTCCACGTCTAGGGTTGACTATCAACATGACCAAATCCTCTCTGATCCCTACACAGGTAATAGATTTCATAGGGGAGAGATTGGATTCCAGAATAATGCTTGCCTTCCTGACTCCCGATCGGCTTCAGAACCTGAGGTTGCATGTCCAGGCCATTCTCAGACTTCCTGCTCCACCTGCGGAATTGATCCTGAGGGCTCTAGGGTCCATGGCGGCAGCTATTCCTCTACTGCCCCTAGCCCGCCTAAATATGAGGGTCCTGCAGTGGACCCTCCAAGTACAATGGTCCCTGTCTCGCAACCCCCTGCCCCATCCTATTCCCCTAAGCAGGGCTTGCAGAGGGTCGCTCATGTGGTGGCTCCAGTGCCAGAGTCTCCACACGGGACGACCATTCTCTATGCCTTCCCCCGTCGCCACAGTGACCACGGACGCCTCTTGCCTGGGGTGGGGGGGCACTATTCAGGCAGAACGGTCCAAGGCACGTGGAACGACACAGACCTCTTTGCATATCAATGTCCTAGAGATGAGGGCAGTGCTTTTGACGTTGCAGGCACTTCACAGCCTTCTTCCGATTGGGATGATTGCAGTACAAACCGACAACATGTCTGTTGTCTGGTACATCAACAAACAGGGGGGAGCCAGGTCTTATCCTCTTTGTCACGAGGCCATGAGTGTGTGGGAATGGGCGATTTCCACCAACCGCTTTCTTATTGCAACGCACATTCCGAGAAGGTCCAGCATCCTAGCAGACAGGCTCAGTCATTCGATTCTGAGTCCGTACGAATGATCTCTCAACCCTGTAGTAGCGAAACAAATATTTGCCCAATGGGGGGCAACCCTGTTGCGATCTTTTTGCCTCTCCTTCAAATACCAAATGCAACAGTTACTTCGCTCTAATCCCCTCTCAGGGTGAGTCCCCGAGAGAGACTAGTACATGCTTGGCCTCCCGGTCTCCTTTACGCTTACCCGCCATTGCCCATGATGCTGAAACTCTTACAGAAAGCCAGTCAGCTGGGGAGCAAAATGATCCTCATTGCCCCATTCTGGCCTCGTCAAACATGGTTCCCGTACCTGTGGTCTCATTTGATTCATCCACCATGGATTCTGGATCCACTCCCGGATCTCATTACTCACCCTCTGGGTCTTCCGACCCCAACCTGGTCAACCTCAAGCTGACTGCTTGGTTGCTCCATTTCCACTCCTGATAAGGACTCCCGGAATCTCCTCACCAGTCAAAGCCATCCTAGTAGCAGCACATAAACCTTCCACCAGAAGAGTCTACCGAAGTAAGTGGAAACGTTTCTCCATCTGGGCGGAGCGCCATCACTTGGATCATTTCACGGCGCCTCTTACGTCGGTTTTGGATTTCCTAACTACCCTTTTTCATCAAGGGGCTAGCTGCTCTACAGTCAAGGTACAACTAGCAGCGATTTCGCATTATCATGTAGGGCATGAATCTGGCCCTCTAATTACTTCCAAGCTTTGTAAAGCTTTCCTCAAGGGTACCTTCCTTCTCAGACCTCTGGTCAGGGAGGTAGTACCCCCATGGGATTTGTCTTTGTTTCTCCAAGCCTTGACTAGCCCCCCTTTCGAGCCGGCGGCTACGGTTGATCTTAAATACCTCTCTTGGAAGACGGCCTTCTTGGTGGCCATTACTTCAGCTAAAAGGGTCTCTGAACTTCAGGCTCTGTTAAACCGCCGTATTTAGCCTTCCATCCAGATAGTTTACCTCAGGATCAATCCGTTCTTTCTGCCTAAGGTATCTTCGGAAGCTAATATTAATCAATCTATTAATCTTCCCGTGTTCTTTCCCAATTACCAGAACAAAGGAGAGTACAAACTGCATTCCTTGGATGTGCACAGACAATTACGTTTTTATATTCATCGAACTGCTGGTCATAGGCAATCTGACCAGTTTTGTCTCCTTTGCCAAAACAAGTTTAGGCAAGTCAATTTCTAAAGTTACACTATCACGGTGGATAGCTAGTTGTATCCTTTTAGCGTATCAGAGTTCGGGAAGGCCTGCACCTCAGGGAGTCCGAGCTCATTCTACTAGGGCCGCTACTTGGCTTTTAAATCTAGGGTTCCCTTAGATGATATTTGTTCCGCAGCCACTTGGGCCTCATCTCATACCTTTATCAGCCATTACAAACTGGGTGTTGTCTCCAGAGGTAGGGCATCCTTTGGCTCTGTAGTGCTCCGGAATGATGTTCCATAAAGGCCACCCAGGATTCAGGTAGCTGGGGACTCTGTCTCAAAGGTTGCTGACAAATGTTCCTACTTCAGATTAAGAAGTTATGTACTCACCATAACGTTCCATCTGAGTAGGTATCTTCATTTGTCTGCAACCATCCCCCCCTCCTTTCCCCTGACCTATAGGAACCGTCTTGGATAAGCCCCTTCCGGGGTACAATAACAATGCTTACATCGGGCAAGCTTGATCTGAGGTCAGTCAGGGTTGGCAGGGGATTATGGGTAAAGGGAGGAGCTAGGAGCTCGGATCTATGCTGTGGTAAAAGTTGCCGGCTCTGATCCGTATCCCAAAGTTTGCAGACAAATGAAGATACCTACTCAGATGGAACGTTATGGTGAGTACATAACTTCTTATTTCAGTCCCAGGGGACACGCAGAGCTAAGCAGTGGGGGGCCCTCCACTTCAGTCTGGGAATAATAAGACTTCCGCCTATGGTAAACTGCCTCAATGACTTCCTTTTAAAATTTACAAGCACTTATCAACTGGCTGCCCCTTTGGGGGAAAGACTGCTCTTAGTGCAAAGAATTGGGAACTCATTACCCAGGACAAATGGGTTTTAAATATAGGGTCTCAGGGATACAGATTTCACTTCCACACGTTGCCAACACCAAGTGGGTGACTGGACCTACCCCAAATCAGCGGGCAGAGGCCCAAAAAAAGTACTTTCTCTCGAGCATGGGGGCTATTCAACTGGTACCAGAAGAGGAAAAGGGGCAAGGTTTCTACTCTGGACTTTTCCTGGTACCCAGAAAATAATTCATGGCGTCCTGTCCTGGACCTGTCTACTCTAAACACCTTTTTGGAAATTCCAAAATTCAAGATGCTGACTCTTTACCAATTACTTCATATGCTAGGCAAAGATGCCTGGTTGGCAACACTAGATTTAAAAGAAGCATACCTGCAAATCCCAATCAGGGAATCTTGCAGAAGATACCTATGCTTCAAAGCAGGCTGCATGCACCATCAGTTCTCTGCAATGCCCTTTGGCTTATCTACTGTGCCCAGGGTATTCACAAAGTGCCTAGCTCCAGTTATTGCATTTTGCAGGCAAAGAAATATTCAACTATATCCATACCTGGATGATTGTCTAATTCAGGCAGGAAGCCAGGACATACTTTTGAATATGGCATTTGTAAAAAGGGTTCTAACTTGCCTTGGGTACACCATAAACGAAAATAAATCACACCTAGTACCCTGTCAGCAAATTATATTCCTGGGAACAAGTGTGAATACAACTTCACAGATGGCTTACCTCATGCCAGAAAAGCAAATTCATTTGACAACCTACTTCAAACAAGTGGCCACAAAATCCCTGCTATCTGCTAGACAAATACTGCAAGCCTTGGGGTTCATGGCCTCCTGCGTTCTTCTAATTCCATATGCAAGACTGCATATGAGGAAACTGCAGTGGTATCTAAAAAGCCTATGGTGTCAACATTCTCAAGATCTAGAAATGATTCCTGTCATACCTTGCCTACGCCTAGAGTTCCTTTGGTGGGCAGTGGCCTGCCACCAAAAGAAGGGACTACCTTTCACACCACCCCCTGCTTCCCAAATCCTAACAGATGCATCAGACTATGCATGGGGGGCTCACCTGGCAGGGAAGTACATTCAGGACAAATGGAACTTAAGTCGAATGCACTTGCATATTAATCAAAAAGAAATTTTAGCTGTACAGAATGCTCTGACAGCCTTCAAGCACCACATTCTTCCAGGACAACTAATGGCAAAGATGGACAACACCACTGTTAAGTGGTACATAAGCCGGGGGGGGGGTACACATTTTTACCCCTTCCGCAGACTAGCCATGGCATTGTGGAACACAGCCTTGAGCTACCAAGTGCACCCACAAGCTCAATTCCTGCCAGGAAAATTAAGTGCACTGGCAGACGGACATAGCAGAAACCTCATGGACCCACACGAGTGGAAACTGGACCCAAGGGTTTTCAACATGTTGACAAGCAAATGGGGGAGGCCAGATATAGACCTGTTTTCCTCTCCACAGAACTACCAATTGGACAAATTTGGCACAAGGACTCCCCACAAACAAGTCTGGAAAGTGGATGCTCAGTCCTTCAGCTGGAAAAACCTATCAGTCTATGCCTCCCCCCCCCCCCCCCCTGCTCTCCAAACAGGACAAACCAAGGATGATTTTGATTGCTCCAGACTGGGCGTGCCAACACTGGTACCCTTTCCTGCGCAGTGTCACTTATCTCCATGGCACCTGCCTCAGGCTCCTTCCTTGCTGTCTCAGCAGAAGCAGATTCTGCACCCTCAGCTTCCAACACTGAACCTTGCAGCCTGGCTAATTACTTAATCTCTCCTTTACCATCCCTCAGCATACCTGTGATGGATATCATTTTAGAGGCAAGGAGGCCTAGTACTAGAAAATCTTATGCTGAAAAATAGAAAATATTCTGTGCTTGGAACCAATATCAAGGGATGAGCACAGCAGCGCTCAATTTACCTCGCATTTAACAGTACTTAACTGGGATGCTTCACAAGGGCCTGTCTTTTTCCTCATTAAAAATCCACGCCTCAGCCATTTCAGCTCAGTATAACACAGAACCTCCCCTCTTCTCTCATCCACTGCTCAAGCAGTTCCTCAGAGGGGCCAAAAATTTGAGACCACCCAGGAGAGCTCCAACCCCAGCCTGGGACCTTTAACTTTGTCTTGGAGAAACTCTCTCTACCTCCTCTCGAGCCAGCTGCTACTGCAGACTTAAAATTTCTTTCTTGGAAAACACTTTCCTTTTAACAATCACTTCAGCTAGAAGGGTATCTGAATCACAAGCCCTTATGACAGTGGAGCCTTTCATCATCTTTCATGTGGACAGGGTGTCCTTCAGAACCAATCCATCTTTCATGCCCAAGGTGGTCTCCAGTGTGGCTCTTAATCAGTCCATTCATTTGCCAACCTTCTTTCCCAATCCACAGAATAAAGGGGAACGGATACTGCATTCCTTAAATGTGCACAGACAACTTGGATTCTACTTGGGCAGGACTAAACCTCAAAGGAAATCTGGACAACTGCTGATGGCATTTGCTGCAGAGGGGGAGGCTATTTCAAACCAAACCATTTCTAAATGGGTAAGCCATTGCATTAATTTCTGTTATAAGCACCATGGAAATCCTATTCCCCAGGGGATCAGACCTCATTCTACCATGGCTGCATCTACCTCTACAGCCTTTCTCAGAGGTGTCCCTACCAGGGACATCCTAGAAGCTGCTACCTGGAGTTCTGTACATACTTTCACCAATCATAATTTGCCAATTTTCTCTAAATCCAGAGCTGGCTTTGCCATTGCAGTCTTGCAGGTTATTATAGCTGGCCATAATGCTATCTAAATTCCTCCTCCCAGCCTTAGCTTTGGAAAACTACCCAAATGTAATGACTGCAACAGTGAAACACGAAGAACATAGTACAGTTGTGTACACTTACCATAAATGTAGATGTTAGAGTGTATTCACTGTTGCAGTCCTAGTTACCCTTCCTCCAGCCCCCTAACTTCTTTTGGTTATATCTCTACTTTCCTTTACTTTGCTTAAAAGCCTTTTTTGTGTATTTGCTTTTTTGTTGGAGGTATATCTTTGTGCTTTTATGTTTAATTGCTTCCCATTTGGGGGGCATCTGACATCTGGGCCAAGAAAAACTGATGTAGTGGCATCGGCTGCATGTTTTATACCCCTGACGTCATGGAAGAAGTGACAGCAAGCGACGCAGGACCCAAGACTGTTAATCAAGCCGACTGCGGACAACCTGCAAGCAGATAACCCAAATGTAATGACTTCAACAGTGAATACACTCTAACATCTACATTTATGGTAAGTGTACACAACTGTACTTATGATTTTTCTGAGCTATGATACAGAATCGGAATTGCCTAGACATGGTAAGGCCTTGCTGTGTCTTAATAATGGTGACTGCCAAAAAAGCAATTACTAGAAAATAGAAATCAAAATATAAACCAATTGTACTGGAACTAGGTAATATAGTAGCAGAAATAAAACTGGAACGGAGATCTTTAGAAACGGGTAGGAGCGAACTACATAGGAAAAATTGGAAATTTGGGAATGATGCATACAAGGGAGGAATGAGGCCTAAAAGGCAGCGGGACTTAAATGAGCTATGTACTATGTGAGTGAGAAAGATTAGGTAGTTTATAAGTAATGCATAATGTTTGCAACTGGATGTGTCTATGGTTTGTGATGTAAAATGCTTGGGGCTAGGATTGTGTTTTTTTTTTTTACATTTGTGTAAATGTGCGATTGCCTATGTAGTAAGTGGTTGAATGAAGATGTTTGTTTAAAAAAGCAGGAGTTGAATAATATAGGATGTTCTTCATCTCACATTGCTGCAGTCCTTACATATGGGTAGTCCGCTGTCCTCGGTCGGCCCGAATACCAAAGTATAAGGCTGACGTTGGTCAAGGCGCTTAAAACTGACATCAGGACACAAAAGCGCATGACCGACGTCATTTCCCCAGTCTTTTTTGCCGCATGGTCCGATGCAGAAGCAGCGTTGCAAGTGCCGTTCGCTCTGAAATTTTTCGAGTTCGGAGTTTCAGACCGAATCCAAGTTGGCTAAGTACCCCGTTGGGGATTATTTTGTTTTTTTCTTGCCTCAGTGTTTTACCGGATGTCAGAAAAAGTGAATAACTGTATTTCTTGTGGGAAACAGATACCGCATAGGGATTATCATTCTTTGTGTATTCCTTGTTTGGGGCCTGAGCACGACGTTGTTGGGTGTCGCTTTTGTGCTAGGTTCAATAAGCGCACTATTAAGCGAAGGTTGGATTGTGCTAGGCTGGTCTTTGGGAAGCGGTGCAATTATAATATGCCGTCTGATTCTCCGGCGCCCGCTTCTGCGAAGAAGCGCAGAGACAAAGCAGTTAAACCCAGGCAAGATGAGTTGTCCGTTCCGGACGCCGGTTCTTTAGAGGCGTCAGTGGAACCGGTGGTTCCGACGGAGGCTTCTCTGGAGTCTCAGGGGGAGACTTTGATTTTGCAGGAGGTGGTCTCTCAGGAGGCAGGTCAGGCTGAAGGGGCTTCCCAAGTTACTGTACTCCCCACCCTTCCTAGGGTGGTTAGGCCTTCTCCTGTTTCCAAGGCTTCTCCCAGAGGCAGGCCAGTTTCAGCTTCTGTTGGTGTGACTCCTAGTTCAGCAGGGTCTGTGCCTAAGAAGCACATGCTTAAAATGGCAGAAGATTTAATTACTCTGATTAGAGGTTCTATGCCCCCTCCTGATAAGAGGCCTAGGGTGGAGCCAGAGTTGGGAAGTTTTGAGCAGGCTTCGGATATTTCAGAGTCTTCAGCTGAAGACTTGCAGGAGTATTCTCCTTATTCTGATTCTGATGCAGATGATTCCACTCCTTCTGCTTCTCCTCCAGAGGATTTTTCTTTTCAGAGACACTTCATTCTATGAGGGAACATTTTAAGTGGGAAGGTCAGGACTTCTCTGATTCTAGGAAAAGGCTTAGGAGTTTTGCTGTTACCCCAGCATAGGCCCTTGGCTATACCCCTGTTCTGGATGTTGTGGAAGATGTGTTTGCAGAGGCTTCACTTAATCCTGATTCTCTGCCTCCTGCTCCTGTTAAACCGGATAGGTATTACAGGGTGCCTGAGGCTCATAAATATCTTTATAAGAGTCCTAGGGCAGACCCAGAAACTATTAGTCAGGGACCTAAGGGTGTCAAGGCCTCTGTTGTAAAAATCCGGTTCCTCTAGATAAAGAAGCCAGAGCTTTGGATAGATGGGGAAAGAAGGTCTATACATCTTCTACCTTAGCTATGAGAGCTTTGAATTGCCAGTTTCATATGTTGAAATATCAAAACTTTCTTCTTTCTCAATTGAAGTCTAAGGTGGATGCTCTGGCGGAAGGCATTGAGTGTAAAGAGTTGCAAGATTTGGTGCATATCTCTGAACAAGTGGGTAAGCATTCATTACAGTGTGGTTTTGATGCTGTGCAGGCCTCGTCTAGGGTGGCTGCCACTGGCTCAGTTCTTCGCAGGCACGCCTGGTTAAAGGATCAGAATTTATCTGACCATGTTAAGACAAGGATTTTGGATGCTCCTTTGCAGTCTGATGTGTTTGGTTCACCTGTGGAATCAGTCTTGAAGAAAATGGAAGACAAGGCTAAGTCTATGCAGGCTGTTAAAGTTTTTTGCAAGTTCAGCCTCCAGTTTAGTAGGAATTGGCCTGCTAAGGGGTGGACATATCCTTCTTATGATTCTCAGTCTAGGGGTAGATCTAGACGTGGTAGGGGCAGAGCTCAGAGTTCTTACAGGCCTAGAACAGGGAGTTCACCTGCACAATCTTCGGGTGAGGGCAGGGGCCAGTCCTTTCGTAAACAGGCCCAATGACCTACTTTTTCAGCTGCCAGATCCTTCTTGCCTGGCAGCACCTTTGGGAGGAAGGTTAGCACTCTTCAAGGAAAATTGGATGTTGATTACCCAAGACAAATGGGTATTGGATATCATACACCAGGGTTACAAGTTTTATTTCCATACCTTGCCTCCTTTCAAAGGCATGCTGGACGTTCCTCCTCAGCAAAGACTAGAGGCTCGCAAACAAATTTCTCTACTACTTCAAATGGGAGCCATACAAACGGTTCCTCTGCCAGAAGTGGGCCTAGGATTTTATTCTCGCCTGTTTCTAGTACCAAAGAAAGGAAACACGTGGAGACCAATTTTGGATTTATCCATCCTCAACACATATCTGGACATTCCCAAGTTCAAAATGTTAACGTTACAACAGCTTTTACCTCTGCTGGGCAAAGATCACTGGATGGTGACTCTGGATCTCAAAGAGGCTTACCTTCATGTTTCTATCAGGCCCAGTTGCAGGAAGTATCTGCGTTTTCGGGCTGGGACTTCACATTATCAGTTCTCTGCATTGCCCTTTGGCTTATCTACTGCGCCCAGAGTGTTCACGAAGGTTCTGGCTCCAGTGGTAGCTTTCTTCAGGCTAAGAGGAATACAGATCTATCCTTATTTGGACGATTGCCTGATACTGGCCCAAGAAAAGGACGAACTTCATCATTTACAGTATGTGATGGCAGTGTTAAGATGCCTGGGGTATTCTGTGAACGAAATAAAGTCCAGTCTAGTACCCTCTCAGGACATGTGCTTTCTGGGTGTGAGACTGAATACAGCATCCCAGATGGTCTTTTTGACCCCGGACAAACAAAAGAATCTTTCTCTTTACTTCCTCCAGTTGTCTCATCAGTCCAGGCTGACTGCAAGGACAGTCCTTCAAGCCTTGGGGTTCATGGCATCTTGTATTCTGGTACTTCCCAATGCCAAACTGCATATGAGGAAGCTACAATGGTATCTCAAGAATGTATGGACACAGCACTGCCAAGATTTGGGCACTGTCATTCAAATAATACCTTGCATTCAAAAGGAATTTTTGTGGTGGGCTCAGGAATGTCACCTAAACAAGGGACTCTCTGTGACCCGGCCAGAGGCGAGTCAGATTTTAACGACAGATGCCTCAGACAAAGCTTGGGAGCTCATCTAAATGGAAAATGGATACAAGACACGTGGCCTGCCAGACTTCAACATCTACATATCAACTTGAAGGAGATGTTAGCAGTCCAATTTGCATTGATAGCTTTCAAGGATTTACTTCTTCCAGGGCAGGTGTTGATTCAAACAGACAACACAACTGTCATGTGGTACATCAACAAGCAAGGGGAACGATTCTTATCCTCTATGCAGACAAGCAATGATTTTGTGGGAGACTGCTCTCAGTTTACAGCTAAATCTTCAGGCAAGGTTTCTGCCAGGAGCACAGAACTCCTTAGCGGATGTGTTGAGCAGACAAATTATGGATCCCCACGAGTGGAAATTGGATCCTCATGTATTCCAGAGGTTGACAGTGTTATGGGGAACTCCAGACATAGATCTGTTCGCTTCTCTACTAAATTACCAGGTGCCAAAGTTTTGCACAAAAAGGTTTCATCCCTCAGCTTGGAAAGTGGATGCTCTCTCATTCAATTGGAGCAATCTTCACGTGTATGCCTTTCCACCTCTGCCTGTCCTCCCAAAGGTACTGCTGAAGGTCAGACAGGACAAGCCAAACATGATTTTAATAGCTCCAGATTGGCCTCGACAGCACTGGTACCCATTACTGAGAAGTCTGGTACAGGAGCCTCCATGGCCTTTGCCTTCGATTCCTCACCTGCTGTCTCAGGAGAACGGTCATTTACTCAATGTCAAACTTCATTCTCTTCATCTGACAGCCTGGCATATTCTGGTTTAAACCCTGGAGGGTCTCCGCTTCCACAACAAGTTTTGAATGTTATTTTGGAGGCCAGAAGGCCTAGTACAAGGAAAGTTTACGCATATAAATGGAGGAGATTTTTATTTTGGAGTGCAGCAAAGGACTTTGATGTTTCTAAACCTAATTTAAGTGTGGCGCTTCAATACCTTACTGAGTTATTGGACAAAGGTTTGTCCTTCTCTATAAAGGTTCATGCTGCAGCAATCTCTGCTCACTATGACTGTGACCCACCATTATTTTCTCAGCCTTTGTTTAAGCAATTCCTTAGAGGGGCAAAGAATATAAGACCCCCACGTAGAGCTCCTACTCCTGCTTGGGATCTCAATTTTGTGTTGGAGAAACTCACTCTACAACCTTTTGAGCCTGCAGCATCGGCAGAGTTGAAATATTTATCTTGGAAGACTGCTTTTTTGTTGGCCATTACTTCTGCGAGAAGGGTTTCTGAATTACAGGCCCTTATGGCAGTTGAGCCTTTCTTAATTTTCCACAAGGATAGGGTGTCTTTGCGTACTAACCCTTCTTTTATGCCTAAAGTGGTTTCTAGTGTGGCTTTAAACCAAACTATTCATTTGCCTACTTTTTATGCAAACCCCCAAAATAAAGGGGAAAAGATTTTGCACACTTTGGATATGCACAGACAGTTGCGATATTATTTCAGCAGAACTAAAGGGTTCAGGCAGTCTCAGCAGTTGTTTGTTTCTTTTGCTTTGGGTTCTCAGGGCAGACCTGTTTCAAAACAAACTATTTCTAAGTGGATTGGTTTTTGTATTGCTTTCTGTTATTCCCATCATGGTAAGGAGATTCCAGCTGGGATTAGGCCTCATTCCACTAGGGCTACTGCCACTTCTACAGCTTTTTTAAGGGGGGTGGCTACTAAAGATATTTTGGAAGCAGCTACTTGGAGTTCAGTGCATACTTTCTCTAAGCATTACCACCTTCCACTTTACTCTAAATCTAGGGCTGGATTTGCAACTGCAATTTTACAAGGCATGTTGGCAGCTCCTAATGCTTTATAGTTTTGCCATCCTCCCTTTCCTCTGCTTTGGGATTCTACCCATATGTAAGGACTGCAGCAATGTGAGATGAAGAACATAGTACAGTTTTGTACCTACCATAAATGTAGATGTTCGAAGATCCACATTGCTGCAGTCCAATTTACCCTCCCTCCTTCCCCTCTGTTGTTGAAGGTGGTGGTGTGGTTTGTGTTGTACATATTGTAAATATGGTTAGTGCACGGGTGTTTGAGTTTTGCTGGTTTTTGGCTTTGGCCTGTCTTGTTAGGGCTTTCTGACATCTGGGGCAAGAACAGACTGAGGAAATGACGTTGGTCATGCGCTTTTGTACCCTGACGTCCTGATGTCAGTTTTAAGCGCCTTGACCGACGTCAGCCTTATACTTTGGTATTCGGGCCGACCGAGGACAGCGGACTACCCATATGTAAGGACTGCAGCAATGTGGATCTTCGAACATCTACATTTATGGTAGGTACAAAACTGTACTTTATACTTCACATATATTGCTATATTTCATCATATAATGTTTAATATATAATGATTGCTTTTATATTTGCCTTTCACAAGTGGTAATTCAATAAAGGTGTTAAGAAGTTATGTACTCCACATAGTTCCATCTGTTTTGTCCATTTTCATTCTTCAACTTCTCACCCACCAGCCCCAGTCCCTTATTTCAACAAGCTTCTGGAAGAACAAGACATTGTAAGGACACCTCTGTCCTTTATGATTGAACTACAGATACAGTTCTCTTTGTTAGGACATAAACATTTTTATATATCTTTATATATGCATATTGGTAGAATCAGCAAACAAGATCTTGGGTATAGTAGGGACTGGCGGACTATGGGTAAGGGGGAAGCTAGAGAAGTTTTCGGTTACCACGAGCTTTAGTAACAGTTGAATTGGATCAGATGTTCAGATCCAAACCCAACAGCTAAGGAAGAATGAAAATGACAGCACAGATGTTGTGTTGGTGAGTACATAACACCTTTTTATTCTGAAACTAGGGTGTTTCATGTTGGTCTTTTTTATTGTGGAATTTTGAATTATCCAAGGCTAGCAATGCCCTTGGTGGCAAATCTTTGGCTTTCCAGATAGTGGGTGACATGGGGTAAAATGATTGGAACATCTGTCATTAAAGATTAATTATTGGAGCATCAACTGGATCTTGTTGTAGTACCCTACTCTGTTACTGCTTACTATTCAGATGTGTGCATTATTTTAAATTGTTAATGTTTTTCTATTCCATGCGTGTATTATTCACTGTGGATCTTTTCTCCCCGGGCCTCCTCTGAAAAGGGTACCTTTGACCCAGTGGACCTTCCCGGTAAATAAATAGTGAGATTAACGAAGACAAAAGATTTGGAGTTAGGCTGCAAAATTAGTATAGACTAGACATAGTGCTTTCACTTTCCTCAGCTTTAATAAAAAGTCATCTGTGTTAGTATGTCTTGCAGGAGATTTGTGTATATTCTCAGATTAACTTGTATGCCAGCATGTCTAATTTTGAAAATGTAAATAGTTTTTAAAATGAGCATTTCCCTGTTTATGCAAAATGTTTAAAGAATCTGTCACTGTTTCGATAAATTTCTAATTGCACGTTTTTGAGGGAGGTTCTAAAATACAAACTGTCTATGGCAAATCAGCTGATCAGTGTGTGATGTCGTCAGAATGTTCTTGGTTGCTATGTGGTTATTTGAATGGATGATTGATGGGGAAAAAAACTTTTTCAAGCAGCTGTTTGCTATTTTTCAAAATAAGACAGTTGAGAATGTTAACCTGGACTTTAAGAGACTGTTGAAGTCAGTTGAAGAGCAGCTGGCAGTTGAGAGTTGCAGTCACATTGCTGAGCAGTGGAGACCCAAGAAAGGGACTTACCAAAAATTGTAAGCTTGCCTTT
The DNA here is from genome assembly GCF_019279795.1 of Protopterus annectens. NCBI lineage: Eukaryota > Metazoa > Chordata > Ceratodontiformes > Protopteridae > Protopterus > Protopterus annectens. The sequence continues at coordinate 351,189,731 of NC_056729.1, read as the reverse complement.
GCCTGGCAGATGTTCGTGTTTCACTGTTGCAGTAATTACAGTAGGGTTATCCTGCTGGCAGGCTACCCGCAGTCAGCCCGAGTTCCAAAGTCTGTCTGGCATCAGTTGCTGTCTGCTCCTCCCTGATGTCAGTGCGTGAGGGGTATAAAAGATGCAGCCGATGCCATTTTCCTCGGTCTTTCTTGCCGCAATGGATTTTTATCTTACGCTTTAATTGTATATTTCTGATTGAATTCTGGTGTTTATTGCTGTTTTACATTCTTGTAATAATTTTACTTAATTGTTTTTCATTACTTTACATTTTAGCTGGACAATAAGTGTGTTTTTTTAGAGATTAGAGTGTGTTTATACCCGTTTGATACTCCCCAGGTCACCTAGACTCCTGGCTGCTTCTGGTCATGGCTTTCCTTTATTTTGATATTTAATTTTTCACCCTTTGGGCGTGTGGATCTGTCCTGACTCTGGCAGCATTAACCATTTGTAGTGGGGAGGGGCACAACTGGAAGTCTGTCAGGCTTCTCAAGTGTTTTTTTTTTTTTTGTGAGAATTAAATTTGAGTGCGAGTGAGTCAGAGATCATAAACTAGAATACATTGCTCTGAAGTGTATGATAAAGGTTTACATTTGGGGTGGACGGAGGTATATAGTCCAGTCCCAGGAAATGGAACCTGTTCCTGTTGGGCTCTTAAGGGAAATTGTGAAGTTTTACTTTTGTGTGCTCTAGTGTTTTTCGTGATGCTCCTACACTTGAGTCAGTGGTGAGGATTGAAGCTGCTTAATTAGTGACCTGAGTTTAAGTGGAGGACATCACCTTTATCATTGGCAGTGTGGTGGGATATTATCTGGTCGTCACAAAAGCAGCAAGTGCTTGTTAAATTTCTGTTACTAGACGTTTCATTCCCAGATGTGGTAGGCTAAAAACAAATGTTGACATTTCCTTGCAGTTTGTCCCTCTCCCCTCCAGGACTTTTCCCAATGATTCCAGTCACTACAGACATGTAGTCTGCCCATTTATTCAATTGCCAAAATAACCAGGCACTTCCATGCTGGGTGAGAGCCCTACAGCCCATTCATTCCCACTGTGGATAAGCTCTCCAGTCCTAGACTAGTCTGATGGTGACCAGCTTGCTGATAATTGGAAGTGACTTACGCACTCTCCATTGGGAGTACCTGCTGCTGCTGCTCCTCCTCCGTGCTTCTGCTGAGCCTGTTGTATCCTCTTGAGAGGAAACATGCTTCTGCATGCTGGATTACCCTTAGTGTTCTGGTGCTAAGTGCAGTCACTATATGTAAGCTTGGCTTGCTTGGTCTGCAGTGCTGTCTGTATGGTGAGCTAGGCTGCATCTTTTCCCATCAGGATGTGTGACTGCAGTGGTTACTCACTTTTGTCTTTCTGGGCTAGCTTTCTTCAGGAGCCTGAGCCAGTAACTGGATACCTGTGACTTGGTCAAGTTTTTATCCTGCTGTCCTGTAGATTTGGCCTTTTCTTAACTGTGTGCCCATAAGTGCTTTTTCATTTCTCTTAAATGTCCTGTGCATAAAGATCTTAGTTTCATCCTCACCATACATTTGCTTTGGGGTGGGGCTTATTTTTGGACTGTACTCAGAAATTGAATTTTGTGTTCAGCTCGTATGTCTGCAGAGCCAGTGTTCTCATAATATTTGCTGTGTGCAGATCATGTATTCATTTAACTGTATTGAAATGTCTTTACTGACATTAAATCTGGTATTTCAGTTTTGTGAGGATATAGGCTTTGATTTCAGTAACAGTGAATCCTAGATGGCCTCTTCATAAACTGTTTTCCTGATTGACTGCAACAGCAAGGTTTGATCTTCGTGTTTCACTGTTGCAGTCCTAACATACGGGTTGTCCGGCTTCCGGTAGCCCTCAGTTGGCCCAAATGCCAGAGTCCTTGGTATGTGACGTTGGCTGCCGTCTGTAAACTGATGTCAAAACGTCGGGTATAAACGGAGGCGGCTGACTCCATTTCCTCAGTCTTTCTTGCCACGGAGCCCGAAGCAGATGCAATTCGCACTAGTCCCAGTCGTCCGTTTACCTTTCTGCATTCCGACTACCAAGTTGAAGACGCCTTCAGATAAGTACCCCGTTGGGCACCCACTTTTCTTGCTTTAAAGAATGTCAGATAAGGTTAATAACGGTCTTGCCTGTGGAAAGCCGCTTCCCCATCGTGATTTTCATTCCTATTGTATAACTTGTTTGGGCGTTGAGCATGACATCCCTAACTGTGTGATCTCTGTGCTTCCTTCAACCCGCGTACGATATGGTGTAGAGCTAAGATTTTATATAAGCATTTCGGAGTCTGGCCTAAATTCATCGGTATGGCATCTTCTGGTCTCCCGACTTTGGATATACCTAGGAAACGCAAGGACCACGGCAGGTCTAGGGTTAAAGCTGCTAATGCCGTGCTGGTGAAATTGGTAGTCAGCCCAGCGGTAGCTAGTGCACTTTTGCAGCCCCTACAGACTGCAGATTTTCAGCTGCAGGCCTCCATGCCGCAGGCTGCTATTTTGTCTTTAGACCCTCTGCCTGTCTCCGCCTCAGATGGGTCCGGAGCCGCTATGCAGGCACCAGCTTCTGCCGCCTTTTCTCTGACATGAGACCAGAGCCAGACTGACTACCTTAGCTCAGACTTTTGTAGTTGCTAGGCCTCCCGAGTCCTTCCGAATTACTAGCAAACCTTTCAGCCGCAAATCTATCCACAAGCGGGCATTGGACTCCTCTCCTGTGCCTCAGTCCCAGTTGGTAAAGATGGCTGGTGATCATCTTACACTTAAGGAATCTCACCCCCCCCCCTCCAAGAGATCTAGGGAATTGTTTCCTGATGTTTTGTCTGACCCAGATTCTGAGGTTTCCAGTATTTCTGCTGGTGAGGAAGGAATTTGTCAACTTTTTTCTGGCTTTGAGGATTCTGATGCTGAGGATTCTATCCCCTCTGCCTCCCTTCCAGAACATTTTTCCTTTGGGGATACTTTAAATACTCGTAGGGAGCACTTTAAATGAGAGTCAGGATTTCCCTCAGTCTAAGAGGATCTGAGAATTTTTAGATTTGCCACAGCATAAACCTCTGGCTATACCTCCTGTTTCGGAAGTTGTGGGGGATGATCTCATGGAAAATTCTTTAACTCCTAATTCTGTTCCTCCTGCTCCCAGAAAGCCTGATAGGTATTATAGGGATGATGTCCTTCAAGAATGCAACTGCAGTCATAACATATGGGTTGTCCTGCCTCAGGCAGCCCTCGGTCGGCCGGATTCTAAAGTCTGGGTCTGGCGTCGGCTGGTGTCGCCTCCTCTCCGACTTCAGAACGGCTGGAGTATAAAGGCATCGGCCGACGCCATCTTCAGTCTTTCTTGCCACGGTGCCCGAAGCAGAAGCAGTTCGCAAGTGCTGGTTGGTCATCTCCTGTGTTTTCAGTACCGAAGTAATCTAAAAGCTAAGTACCCCGTTGGGGAACATTTTTTCTTGCCTCAGCCGATGTCAGAACAAATTGAGAAAGTTAATAATTGTTTGTCTTGTGGTAAACAAATACCTCATAAGGACTTCCATTCTTATTGCCTTCCTTGCCTGGGCCCAGACCATGACGTCTCGGCCTGTGCTTGCTTTAATAAGCGCGCACTCAGGCGCCGGGCAGAATTTGCCGAAGACTTTTTTGGTGATTCTTTTGCTTATATCATGCCGTCGGATCAACCGACAACTCAATCTTCCAAAAAACGTAAGGACCGGGACCGGCATCCTCGGCCCGCGTCCTCCACCGATACTCCTCCCAAACCCTCAGAGTGCTTCAGTCCTTTCGGAAGCGGGAATCCAACCGCTCCAGGCCGACGACATAGCGGTAACTCTTCCTTCGGTCTCGGAGGCTACTCCGGTGCCGGTTGTGGACTTTCCTCCAGAAACCGAGGTTCTGGATCTACCCGACACCATTCCTGTGGACAAGGTTACTCCAGCACGTGGGGCAGCTAGGCCTCCTGTATCCATGTCCATCAAGGCCTTTGCACGTGCTAAGGCCGCCAACCAGGCCAAGGCCCCATCTTAAACCTACTGCTCAGGCCCCTTCTGATAAACAGATCATGTCTCTTGCTGCAGATCTTATTTCACTTATTAGAGGGTCTCAGCCTCATCCAGGCAGAGGTTCTCAGCCACCTGCAGAGAAAAGGCCCAGAACTGAGCAGGCCGACAACCTCTCTTCAGATGAAGCCTCTGGGGATTCTGAGTATTCTTATACCCAAGAAGAATCCTTCCAGGCCTCTGAGGACTCTGATGCTGAGGAATCAATTCCCTCTGCCTCTCCTCCAGAGGATTTTTCGTTCGGTGAAGTCCTACACTCCATGAGGGAGCATTTTAAATGGCAGGGTCAGGAATTCTCTGACTCCAGGAAAAGGCTACGTACCTTCCTCAAGCTTCCCCAGCACAGACCTTTAGCTATCCCTCCAGTTATGGATGTCCTGGATGATGTTTTCTCAGACTCCAGTGCTAACCCTGATTCTCTCCCTCCTGCTCCTGTCAAGCCAGACAGATATTATAGGGTCCCTGACACACACAAGCATCTCTTTAAGGCCCATTCTGTGGATCTAGAAACTATTTCACAGGGCCCCAAGGGAGTGGCTACTTCCACTGCCAAGAATCCACTGCCAGCGGATAGGGAAGCTAGGTCCCTGGAGAGATGGGGTAAAAAAGTTTATACCTCCACCACCCTGGCCATGAGGTCACTTAACTGCCTTTTTCATATGTTTCAGTACCAGGATTTTTTACTGGATGACTTACAGAAAAAGCTAGCCTCCCCTGAGCCTACTGATTTTAAGGCATTGCAGGATCTAGTACATAACGCTCAGCAGGTTAACAATCATTTTCTTCAGTGTGGTTGATGCATTGGAGGCTTCATGTAGGGCAGCTATGACTGGGGCTGTTATACGTAGACATGCTTGGTTAAAAGAACAGCCATTGCCTGAACACGTTAAAGTAAAGTTACTTGATGCACCTCTGGAAAAACAGAAGCTTTTTGGTGCTAATGCACAAGATGTGTCGAAGTCCATTGAGGAAAAAGCTAAATCAGTACAGTCAGTCAAAGATTTCCTCCAGGTTCAGCCACCCAGATTCAGCAGGAATTGGCCTTCAAAGAATTGGTCCTTTCCAGACACTGACAAGTTTCAAAGGGGAAAAAACAGGTGTACCCGAGGTAGAGGGCAATACCGAGGCTCCTACAGAGGCCGCCAATGGCAACCATCAAATCAAAGAAGTGGCACAGGCAGCCCAGCTGCCCCACAAGTGCAACCTCAATGACTTGACTTTCATACCGCCCACAAAGGCTCAAAGAGAAGCACCCTTGGGCGGAAAATTATCCTTATTCTCAAAAAACTGGCATATCTTAAAGGACAACTGGATTCTGGATTTAATAGACAAAGGCTACAGATTCCACTTCCATACTTTACCAATAAGACAAGGCATGCCAAACCTGCCACATCATCAAAGGGCAGAGGCACTCATTCAAGTTTCAAAGCTGTTAAACATAAATGCAATAGAAAAGGTTCCTCCACAAGAACAAGGCCAGGGATTTTATTCAAGACTGTTCCTTGTTCCAAGAAAGGAAAACAAATGGAGACCTATACTGGACTTGTCTACTCTAAATACTTATGTCATTGTGCCAAAGTTCAAAATGCTGACGTTGCAGCAACTCCTTCCCATGCTGGGCAAGGGGTCTTGGCTGGTCACTCTGGACCTCAAGGAGGCATACCTGCATGTCCCAATCAGACAAAGCTGCAGAAGATACCTCAGATTTCTTGCAGGGACAGAGCATTATCAATTCTCAGCATTGCCGTTTGGCTTATCTACTGCGCCCAGAGTGTTCACGAAATGCCTGGCATCAGTAGTGGCACACTGCAGACTCCAGGGGATTCAAATATACCCCTACCTGGACGACTGCCTCATACAAGCAGACAACAAGCAAACCTTGATAGCAAACTTGGGCTATGTCATTCAGTTGCTACAGGCCTTGGGATATAAAGTCAACATTCAGAAATCAAGACTACTGCCATCCCAACAGATTATTTTCCTAGGAGCCAAACTGGACACACAAACACAGATGGCTTATCTCAGAGGAAAAACAGCAGCAGCTACCAGAGTACTTCAAAGGCCTAGCAAAGCTCTCCCAGCTGACTGCAAGGAAAATCCGGCAGGCCCTGGGATTCATGGCATCTTGCATTCTTCTGATACCTTTGGCAAGACTTCATATGAGAAAGCTGCAATGGTACTTAAAAAGCCTATGGTCCCAACACAGCCAAAGCCTAGAGGACGTAATCCCACTCATTCCATGTCTACAAAATGAATTTTTGTAGTGGGCTCAAGCAAGTCAGTCAAACAAGGGCATGTCTTTCAACAAACCTCAAGCAGGTCAAATGATTACAACAGACGCCTCGGACCATGGATGGGGGGCGCACATTGGAGGGCAGATGCATTCAAGGTCAAGTGGACACCAAGGGAAAGGCATCTGCACATAAACCAAAAAGCGATGTTGGCAGTGATACATGCAATCGAGACTTTCGAAAAATCACTCCAGCAAGGACATTTGCTAATAAGGACAAACAACACCACGGTTATGTGGTATATAAACAAGCAGGGAGGCACTCATTCTTATCCCCTCTGCAGACTAACAATGACTCTCTGGGAAAAATCCCCAAGTCTGAAGATACATTTGCAATCCCAGTTTGTGCCAGGCAAGGACAATGTACCGGCGGACAAGCTGAGCAGAAGTTTTTTGGATCCACACGAATGGATGCTGCATCCTCACATTTTCTCACAAATAACAAGGACATGGGGAAGACCGGACATAGATCTCTTTGCTTCTCACATGAACCATCACCTGGAAAAGTTCTGTACAAGGACCCACCATCCTCTAGCCTTGAAAACGGATGCTCTCTCCTTCAGCTGGAAGTCCCTAACTATTTATGCATTCCCCCCTCTACCACTGCTGACCAAGGTAATACTGAAGATCAAAGCAGAACAACCAACAGGCATTTTGAATGCTCCAGACTGGCCAAGGCAGCACTGGTACCCATTGCTGTTGAGCATATCTCGGACCAAACCGTGGCCTCTGCCCCTATGGCCTTTGCTTCTAACACAACACAATTACAGGACAGTTCATCTAAACCTGAAAACATTGTATCTGACAGCCTGGAGGTTACCATAACTCCTTCCGATATCTCTCTTTCCAAAAATGTTCAAGAGATCTTACTGGAAGCACGCAGACCTTCCACCAGAAAAACCTATTCAGCCAAGTGGAAGAGATTCAGTGTCTGGAATGCTAGCAGGGGTCAGGATACAACTGTATTGAGTATACCTCAGATATTGGAATACTTGGCAGAAATGTTTCACACTGGTCTCTCATATTCTTCCATAAAGATTCATGCCTCAGCAATCTCAGCGAAGTACAATTGTGATCCACCGGTGTTTTCGCACCCTTTGCTAAGACAGTTCCTAAGGGGGATAAAGAATATCAAACCTCCCAGGAAACCACCAGTAACTGCATGGGACCTCAACTTCGTCTTGGAAAAATTTAACTCTTCCTCCCTTTGAACCAGCAGCAACTTCTGAAATGCAATTTCTCTCATGGAAAACTTTTCCTGTTGGCAATCACATCAGCAAGAGGAGTCTCGGAGATACAGGCACTGCCTCCTTTTCTCATTTTTCATCAGGACAGAGTCTCTTTAAGAACCAATCCTTCATTTATGCCAAAAGTAATTTCAAGGGTGTCTCTAAATCAAGCCATTCACCTGCCTACCTTCTTTCCCAACCCTCAAAACAGGGGGAAACACTGCTGCATACTTTGGACATACACAGGCAACTACGCTACTACCTGGACAGAACTAAGGCCACCAGAAAGTCTGACCAACTGTTTGTAGCCTATGCTGCTGGAATACAAGGAAAAGCAATCTCCAAACAAACAATTTCCAAATGGATTGGACACCATCAGATTCTGCTATTCCTTCCATGGAAAAGTTGTGCCAGCCAATATCAGGCCACACTCCTCCAGAGCTATAGCCACATCTACAGCTTTCCTAAGAGGAGTGGCTACAAAGGACATTCTAGAGGCTGCTACATGGAGGCTCCGTGCATACATTTACCAAACACTACAACCTGCCTTTATACTCCAGATCCCGAGCAGACTTTGCTTCAGCAGTCCTGCAGGGCATTTTAGCTACACCATCCCTTTCTTAGCTCCAACCGCCCCCAGCTTGGCTATGGTATTCAACCCATATGTTATGACTGTGGTTGCATTCTTGAAGGACATAGTACAATTTTGTACCTACCATAAATCTAGATGTCCGATAGATATGCAACTGCAGTCGGATTCTCCCACCCTCCTACCCCTCTGCATTCTTCTTTATGGGTCCACTTCACCTACTCCATTTTAGCTGGGGGTGTGTCTATGGTGCATCTGTTTATTACTGTTGTGCATGTCTGGAATTCTTTATTCATTCACCAAATTTAGCCTTCCTAGGAGGGCACCTGGCATCTGGGGCAAGAAACACTGAAGAAGATGGCATCGGCCGATGCCTTTATACTCCAGCCGCTTTGACGTCTGAGAGGAGGCGACACCAGCCGACGCCGGACCCAGACTTTGGAATCCGGCCGACCGAGGGCTGCCTGAGGCAGGACAACCCATATGTTATGACTGCAGTTGCATATCTATCGGACATCTACATTTATGGTAGGTACAAAACTGTACTTTCTTCATGCTTCACTGTTGCAGTCATCACATTTGGGTTATCTGCTGCAGGTAGCCCTCAGCAGGCCTGAATACCAGCGTCTTTGGATTTCTGCATCTAAAGTTGCTGCTTCTTCCTTGACGTCAGGTCGTCAGGGGTATAAAACATGCAGCAGACTCCATTACATTAGTCTTTCTTGCCGTGCGGTGCCCGAAGCAGAAGCAGTTAGCAAGTGCCAGTCGGCAGACTCCTGAAATTTTATTTTTCAAGTTTCAGACCCGAAGTCTTCAAAAAAGATAAGTACCTCATTGGGGATCCTTTTTCTTGCTCTAACCGATGTCAGTAAAAGTTAACAATTGTCTTACCTGTGGAAAGCAAATACCTCGGAGATTTTCATTCTTATTGCATCCCCTGTTTAGGCCCAGACCATGATGTCCCTCGCTGTCGGTTTTGTACCTTGTTCAATGCTCAAACTGTTCGGCTATTTTTGCAGCCATTTACTTTCGTACTCTATCTGTGTACTCTGAAATGGCTTCGTTAAGCCATCCGACTACCGATCTTTTGAAAAAACGTAAGGATAAAGAGCCTAGGTCGAAAACTGCCGACAACGCTTCCGTTAAGCTAGTCGCCAGTCCGCTGGTATGCAGTGAGGTGTTTTCTCAGCCCCTGAAACCCCGCTACTTCAGATTTGCTGGCCTTTACCGAGACCCATTCGGAGCCCGGTATGCCCAGAGATGCTTCTTTGACTATGGAATCTGTGGATGTTTCTACCTTGGATGGGTCCGGAGTTGCTGTGCAGGCACCGACTTCTGAGGGTGTAGTCAGGCCAACAGACATTCATATTAAACGGACACCATCACTTTCATCTATGCCAAAATTTTGCCCTACGCCTAGAAAACAGACTACCAAACAGCATGCTCATGCCCATATGCCTCAAAAACAAATGCTTAAAATGACTGAAGACCTTATTACCTTAACTAGGGGAGACCAGCCTTCCCCTTCTAAGAGATGTAGAACTGATTTTTTTTTTTCTGATTCTTCTGATCAGGAATCTGATACTTCTGCTCCTGATTACCAGGACCTGCCCTTATCTACTAATGAGGATTCTGATGCAGAGGATACCATTCCCTCTGCTTCCCCTCCAGAAGATTTTTCTTTTGGTGAAACCTTGCACACTCTTAAGGAGCATTTCCACTGGGAAAGCCAGGATTACTCTGACTCCAAAATGAGGCTTAGGGAATTTTTACTCCTCCCTCAACACAGGCCTTTAGCTATCCCTTCTGTTCTGGATATTGTGGATGATGCTTTCCTTGAAATCTATCCTTTCCCCGGACACTTTCCCTCCAGCTCCCAGAAAACCTGACCAGTATTAGAGTACCTGACTCAAGTCCCTCTTCAAGAATCCTACTGCGGATCTAGAAACTATTTCCCAAGGACCAAAGGGCATTAAGGCTACTGCTGTCAAAAACCCTATCCCTTCTGGTCGAGATTCTAGAGCCTTGGACAGATGGGGTAAGAAGGTATATATTTCTGCTACTTTGGCCATTAGGGCTTTAAATGCCAGATGTTCATCGTGCATACAGCTGCAGTCATAACAGATGGGTTCTCCTGCCGTCAGGCGGGTCCTCGGTCGGCCGAATTCCAAAGTCTAGGTCCGGCATCAGTTGTCGCTTCTTCCCTGACGTCCGTGCGACAGGGGTATAAAGGAACCAGCCAACGCCATTTTCTTCGGTCTTTCTTGCCGCGCGGTGCCCGAAGCAGAAGCAGTTCGCAATTGCCGGTCGGCCAGCTCCTGAAATTATGAAATTTGGAAACTGAAGTCTTCTTAAAAGCTAAGTGCCCCGTTGGGGAACTTTTCTTGCCTCAGACCGATGTCAGACAAAGTTAATAATTGTATTTCTTGTGGGAAGCAAATACCGCATAAGGATTTCCATTCCCTCTCTATACCTTGTTTAGGCCCAGACCACGACGTCTCGGTCTGTCGCTTTTGTGCTACATTCAACAAACGCACTGTTAAGCGTCGGGCGGAGTTCGCCCAGCATTATTTTGGGAAAGCATTTAACTATACTATGTCGTTGGATACTCCGACTCTGTTTTTGTCTAAAAAACACAGACAAGGACCGACACACGAGGTCCGCGGCCTCTACCGACACAACGCCAAAGCCGACTACACGTGGTCCGGTTCTCAGTGAGGTGCTATGCAGCCCCTGATTGCAGACGACATTGTTTTGACGGTGTCTCCTGTTCCCGAGGTCGCAGACTCCTCGGCCCACACCCCGACCTACAGATACCGAAGCCACTCTTGGTGTTGAAACTCAGAATGTGGACAGGTCCACCTCCAGTCAAGGTGTCTTCAGACCTTCCTCTTCTTTCTCCATCAAGGCTTTCACAAAGTCTAAAGCAACCATGCACCCTAAGAGACCAGCTACACAGGGCCCATCTACAGGCCCCATGCCTAAGAAACAGATGCTTAAAATGTCTGAGGATTTAATTACTCTAATCAGAGGTTCTCAGCCCCCACCGGACAAAAGGCCCAGAGTGGAGGAAGATTCCTCCTCCTCTGATCAGGGCTCCATTATTTCAGAGCACTCTGAGGAACATTCTTACTCCCCTTTTGAAGACTCTGATGCGGAGGATTCCATCCCTTCTGTATCCCCCCCTGAGGATTACTCATTTGGGGAAACTTTGCATACCTTAAGGGAACACTTCCACTGGGAAGGCCAGGATTCCGATTCCAAGAAGAGGCTCAGGGAATTTCTCTTGTTACCTCAGCATAGGCCTCTGGCTATACCTCCTGTCTTGGACATCCTAGATGATGTTTACTCTGAGGCCTGCCTTAACCCGGACTCTCTACCTCCAGCTCCAGTTAAGCCTGACTGGTACTACAGGGTTCCTGACTCTCACCAATTTCTTTACAAAAGCCATGCTGCTGACCCAGAAACCATCTCACAAGGGCCCCAAGGGAGTTAAGGCCTCCATTGCCAAAAATCCATTGCCTTCCGAGAGAGATTCCAGATCCTTAGAAAGGTGGGGAAAAAAGGTATATACCTCTGCTACCTTATCCATGAGGGCCTTAAACTGTCAGTTTCATATGCTAAAATACCAACAGTTTATCACAATTGAAGAGTAAAATGTCACAACCTGAACAACCAGACTTGAAGGAGTTGCAGGATTTGATGCATAGTGCAGAACAAGTGGGTAAGCATACCTTACAATGTGGTTTTGATGCTCTAGAGGCCTCATGTAGAGCTGCTGTTACAGGATCAGTCATACGTAGGCATGTCTGGCTCAAGGAACAAGCCTTGCCTGATCATGTCAAAGCTAAATTATTAGACACCCCTCTTCAAAAGGATGTACTATTTGGTGCTAATGCTGAGGAGGTATTAAGGAAAATGGAAGAAAAGGCTAAATCAATGCAAACTGTGAAATAATTTCTACAGGTTCAACCCCCACGTTTTAGTAGAAATTGGCCTTCCAAAAACTGGTCCTTTCCTGCCACAGACAGACCCCAAAGAGGCAGATACAGGCGCCCGAGGGGCAGAGTACAATCCCAAGGATCGTATAGAGGCAGACAATGGCAAGCTCCTACACAAAGAGATGGTGAGGACAACTCGCAATCTTTCAGAAAGCAAACCCAATGATTTTCCCCTTTGCATGCCAACCAGGTTTCAAATGGCAGCCCCCTTGGGAGGAAAGCTGGCATTATTTTCAAAAAATTGGCATGTTGTCGCACAGGACAAATGGATCCTGGACATTATAAACAGAGGCTACAAATTCCATTTTCACACCCTTCCAAAAATGAGAGGCATGCCAAACCTGCCACACAATCAAAGGGCAGAGGCACAAAAGCAAATTACAGATCTCAAACATGAAAGCTATTCAAGAGGTACGTACACACGAACAAGGTCAAGGTTTTTATTCCAGGCTATTTCTGGTGCCAAGGAAGTGAAAAGATTCGAGACCTATTTTGGATCTATCCATCCTAAACACATTTCTACTCGTACCAAAATTCAAGTTGCTCACTCTACAGCAACTTCTTCCCATGCTGGGCAAGGAGTCTTGGCTGGTAACATTAAACCTCAAGGAGGCATATCTGCATGTCCCAATCAGACAAAATTGCAGAAGGTACCTCAGATTTCTTGCAGGTTCAACCCATTATCAATTCTCTGCATTGCCCTTTGGCTTATCTACTGCGCCCAGAGTATTCACGAAATGCCTGGCATCAGTAATTGCCTACTGCAGACTTCAAGGGATACAAATATACCCCTATTTGGACGACTGCCTGATCCAAGCGGACAGCAAGCACATTCTTGTGAAACATCTGGCTTATGTAATAATGTTATTGAAATCTCTGGGATACACAGTCAACAAAAAGAAATCAAGGCTAATACCCTCTCGGAAGATAATTTTCCTGGGTGCTAATTTGGACACATACCCAGATGGCCTACCTCACGCCAGAGAAGCCGAGGCAACTAATACAGTACTTCAGAACACTAGCAAATTGCACCAGGCTGACTGCAAGGAAAATCCTGCAGGCTCTGGGATTCATGGCATCTTGCATCTTACTAATCCCATGTACAAAGCTGCATATGAGGAAACTACAATGGTACCTGAAAAACATATGGTCTCAACACAGCCACAGTTTGGAAACAGTAATACCACTAATTCCATGTCTGCAAAAGGAATTTCTGTGGTGGGCTCAAGCATGTCAAACAAACACAGGTTTTCCATTCAGCAAGCCTCAAGCAAATCAAGTCATCACAACAGACGCCTCAGACTACGCCTGGGGGGCGCACATGACAGATCGGTGCATTCAGGGCAAATGGTCCCAAAAAGAAAAGCACCTTCACATCAATCAAAAAGAAATGCTAGCAGTAATAAATGCTATTATACTTTAAAGGACCTTCTACAACCAGGTCAATTATTAAAAACGGATAACACCACAGTTATGTGGTACATAAGCAGGGAGGAACACATTCTTACCCCCTATGCAGACTGGCCATGTCACTTTGGAACATGGCCATGGACTTACAAATGGAACTACAAGCACAGTACTTGCCAGGCAAGGAAAACACGCTGGCAGACAACCTAAGCAGGAATATGACGGATCCACACGAATGGAAATTGCATCCAAAAGTTTTTACAGAAATAATCCAAGAATGGGGAAGGCCAGACATAGATCTCTTTGCCTCCCACAAGAATCCTCAATTGACAAAATTCTGCTCAAGGATCTTCCATCCAAAGACCTGGAGAGTGGACGCTCTTTCTTTCAGTTGGACATCAATGACAGTTTATGCCTTCCCTCCTCTTCCTCTGCTACCCAAAGTTCTATTAAAGACCAAAGCAGACAGACCAAAGATGATTCTCATTGCTCCGGACTGGCCAAGGCAACACTGGTACCCACTCCTGAGGAGCCTGACGCATTCCCCACCATGGACCCTGCCTCTAATGCCTCTCCTGACTCTGCACAGTTTCAAAACTCTTCACAGCCAGCTAAAAACACTCAATCTAGCCGCATGGAAGATTCCTTAGCATCTCAACAGGCCCTACTCTCCAAGGAGGTGCAGGATGGCATTTTGGAGGCTAGAAGGCCATCAACTAGTAAAGCTTACTCCGCAATCAGAAAGGGCCAGGATCCTGGAAAACTGAATTTACCTCAAATACTACAATATTTGGCTGAACTGCTAAGCAGTGGACTTTCTCCTCCATCAAAATACATGCCTCAGCCATTTCTGCAGAATACAACACTGATCCACCGTTATTCTCTCACCCTCTCGTAAGACAGTTCCTCAGAGGGGCTAAGAATTTAAGGCCTCCAAGGAAACGACCAATATCTGATTGGGATCTTAATTTCATTCTGGAAAAATTGACCTTGCCTCCCTTTGAGCCAGCTGCCTCATCAGATTTGCAATATTTGTCCTGGAAAACGGCTTTCCTTCTGGCTATCGCCACAGCTCGTAGAGTTTCAGAACTACAGGCTCTCATGGCTGTCCAGCCTTTTATCATCTTCCATCAGGACAGAGTTTCCTTACGAACCAACCCCTCCTTTATGCCTAAAGTGGTATCCAGGTTAGCTTTAAATCAGGCCATACATTTACCTACTTTTTATCCTAATCCTCAAAACAAGGGAGAGATTACTACATTCTTTGGCCATCCACAGACAGCTGCAGAACAAAGCCTTTCAGAAAATCGGAACAGCTCTTTGTGGCCTATGCTGTAGGAGCTCAAGGGAAGCCAATTTCCAAACAGACGATCTCAAAATGGATAGCCCACTGCATACGCTTTTGCTATTCCTTTCATGGCAATACTGTTCCTACAGGCATTGGAACTTATTCCACCAGGGCCACAGCCACCTCTGCAGCCTTCCTCAGAGGAGTTCCTACCCAAGGATATTTTGGAAGCAGCCACTTGGAGTTCTGTGCATACCTTCTCCAAGCACTACAACCTACCATTATACTCCAAATCTAGAGCAGGCTTTGCCACTGCAGTCTTGCAGGGCATTTTGGCTCCTAGTTCCAACTAGTGCCTACCACCCCTTCCTTAGCTTTGGGATTCTACCCATCTGTTATGACTGCAGCTGTATGCACGATGAACGTAGTACAGTTTTGTACCTACCATAAATGTAGATTTTAGTGTGCTAAATACAGCTGCAGTCCAGGTTTCCCTCGCTCCTTCCCCTCTTGGGACAGGCCTATAGGCTAACACATCCTCATACAACCTGATTGGGGTTTTCTTTGATGTATTTGCATGCAACTACTGTATTTTGATTATATAGCACTGCATTATCACACAAATTTATTATTGCCTTCCTTCTGGGACATCTGGGGCAAGAAAAACTGAAGAAAATGCGTCTGCTGGTTCCTTTATATCCCTGTCGCACTGACGTCAGGGAAGAAGCAACGACAACCGACGCCGGACCTAGACTTTGGAATTCGGCCGACCGAGGACCTGCCTGACGGCAGGAGAACCCATCTGTTATGACTGCAGCTGTATTAGCACTCTAACATCTACATTTATGGTAGGTACAAAACTGTACTTTTCATACGTTGAAGTACCAGCCGCATATTATGGGGCTACTTAAACAGAAAATGATGATTCGTGACTGTGCTGAAAAATTACAGGATTTAATGCATTCTGCAGAACAAGCTGGTAAACGTACTTTGCTATGTGATTTTGACCCTTTAGAAGCATCCTGCAGGGATGCTGTCAGTGGATCTGTATTTAGAAGGCATGCTTGGCTTAAGGAGTAAAACTTGCCAGATCATGTTAAACCTAAATTACTGGATGCTCCATTAAACCAAGACCGCCTGTTTGGCAACAAAGCAAAAGTCCTCAAAAAGATGGAGGTAAAAGCTAAATCTATGCAAACTGTTAAAGATTTCCTGCAAGTACAGCCTCCCAGACTTAATAGGCATTGGCCTTCAAAGGATTGTTCCTTTCCAGCCTCTTCCAGGCCTTCTCAGTCCAAACCCAGGAACAGCAGACCACCTAGGTTAGTCTCAGTCTAAGCTCAGGCCTAAGCAGTGGGGGGGCTCCCACTTCCAAAGCAGGGAGTAGTAAGACACCCCCCCATGGGAAAATGGTACAATGACTTAACCTTAACCCTTCCAAACCCTACTCAACTGCCAGCTCCCTTAGGAGGAAAGCTCGCCCTGCATGCAAAAAAACTGGGAACTCATTACCCAGGACAAATGGGTTTTGAATATAGTTTCCCAAGGATTCAGATTCCACTTCCACACCCTACCAACCCCAAATGGTTGGCCAGACCTACCCCCAAATCAGTGGCAGAGGTTCAACAGCTGGATGTTCTTCGTGTTTTACTGTTGCAGTCATTACATTTGGATAATCTGCTGGCAGGTTGCCCTCAGTCGGCCTGTTTAACAAAGTCTTGGGTCCTGTGTCGGTTGCTGTCCCTTCCATGACGTCAGGTCGTCTGGTATAAAACATGCAGCCGACACCATTACATCAGTCTTTCTTGCTGTGCGGTGCCCAAAGCTGAAGCAGTACGCAAATGCCTGTCGGCCGAATCTTGAAATTTTTGTTTCGAGTTTTAGAACCAGAGTCTTCAACTTAAAGCTAAGTACCCTGTTGGGGAAACTTTTTCTTGCTCCTTACCGATGTTATTAAAAGTTAATAATTGCATTATTTGTGGAAAGCAAATACCTCAAAGATTTTCATTCGTACTGTATTCCTTGCCTAGGCCCTGACCACTATGTACCTTGCTGTCGGTTTTGTGCTTTAATCAGCGCACTCTTTGTCGGGATATTTTTGCTTTTAAATATTTCTTTTCTGTTTATCCAGAAATGTCGGTTAGCCATCTGACTACCGGGATTCCGAAAAAAAAAAAAATGCAAAGATAGACAGGCCGCTGAGGTCCAAAACTGCCGACGCTTCTAAGCCAGTCGCCAGTTTTCCAGTGCTCTGAGGTGCTTTTGCAGCCCCTGATACCCGCTACTTCTGATTTGCAGGCCTCTACTGAGACTGATTCGTAGTCCAGTATGCTGCAAGATACTTCAACTATGGAACTCGTGGATGTCTCTACCTTGGATGGGTCCAGAGCTGCTGTGCAGGTACTGGCTTCTGAGGGTGTATTCGGGCCTGCAGACTTGCATATTAAAACGACACCTTCATTGCTAAAGCCTAAATCTCTATCCATGTCTAAAAAACCGACGCTCAGGCCCCTATGCCTGAAAAACAAGTGATAAAAATGGCTGAAAATCTAATAACTCTAATCAGGGGTAGTAACCCCCCCCACTCTGAGGCCTAGGTCTGAGCTTGATTATGAATCTTCGGATCAGGTTTCTGTTTGTTCTGACTCTTCTGATTACCTGGATTTGTCCATACCTAATTCTGATGCAGAGGATTCCATTCCCTCTGCTTCACCTCCTGAGGATTTTTCTTTTGGGGAAACTTTACATACTTTAAGGGAGCATTTTCAGTAGGAAAGCTAGGAATTTTCTTATTCAAAAAAGATGCTTAGGGATTTCCTTCTACCTCAGCATAGACCTTCGGCTAGATCTCCTGTACTAGACATTGTTGATTTCTCGGAATCCAGTTTGGCCCCTGATTCCCTGCCTCCTGAGTCTAGTAACCCTGACAGATACTGCAGGGTTCCAGAGTCCCACAAGTTCCTTTTCAAAATTCCTGTTGGAGATCCAGAGACTTTCTCAGGGGCCCAAGGGCATGAAGGCTTCTACTGCTAAAAATCCTACCCACTTCTGATAGACTCCAGGGCGCTGAATAGATGGGGTAAAAAGGTTTTTACTTCTGCAACCTTGACAATCAGAGCTTTAAACTGCAGATTTCATATGTTAAAATATCAGCAACATGTTATTGGACTGCTTCAACAGAAAATGTTGATTCCTGACTCTGTGGAAAATAAAGATTTACAGGACTTAATGCATTCTGCTGAACAAGTTGAAAAACATACTTTGCAATTTGGCTTTGATTCTTTAGAGGCCTCTTGCAGGGCTGCTGTTACTGGGTCTGTGCTTAGAAGGCATGCTTGGCTTAAGGAGCAATCTTTGTTTGATCATGTTAAAGATAAATTGTTGGATGCTCCTTTAAATCAGGACCGCTTGTTAGGCAAAAAGGCTGAAGAAGTTCTTAAAAAGATGGAAGATAAAGCTAAATCTATGCAAACTGTTAAATATTTTTTACAAGTGCAACCTCCTAGATTTAGTAAGCACTGGCCTACTAAGAATTAGTACTTTCCAGCCCCTTCCAGGTCTTCTCAAGCCAAATCCAGACAGCAGAAACTCCAGGTTTCAGTCCCAGTGGACTCTCAGAACCAAGCAGTGGGCGGCCTTCACTTCCAAATCTGGAAATAAGACCCCCCCCCTATGGTAAACAGTCTCACTGACTTAAAATTTCCAAACACTTATCTTTTGACTGTTCCTTTAGGGGGAAAGATTGCTTTTCATGCAAAGAACTGGGAACTCATAACCCAGGAAAAATGGGTTTTAAATAGTGTCCCAGGGATGCAGATTTCATTTTCACACGTTGCCAACACCAAATGGGTAAATGACCAAGTGCACTCTACTAGTAACACTAAACAGCAAAGCCAGATCCACTGACTCGACCAGAGAAGATGTACCAAACAGTTGTTTTCCAATGGTTTATTTACAATAAAAAAACTCTTGTAAAATACAGAGCTCTAAAAGACAAGGTTAAGCACTTTCATCTGATACATCCCAGACTTAATCAGAACACCAAATGGGTGGCAGACCTGCCCCCAAATCAGTGGGCAGAGGCTCAAAAACAAGTGCTTTCCCTCTTACGCATGGTGGCTATTCAGCTGATACCAGAAAAGGAAAAGGGACAAGGTTTTTACTCAAGATTTTTTCTGGTACCCAGAAAAGACAAATCATGGTGTCCAATCCTGGACCTGTCTACTCTAAACACCTTTTTGGAAATTCAAAAATTGAAGATGTTGACTCAATTACTTAATATGCTAGGCAAAGAGCCTGGTTGGCAACACTGGATTTAAAAGAAGCATACCTGCACATCCCAATCAGGGAATCTTGCTGCAGATACGTACGCTTCAAAGCAGGCTTCACGCATGTAGTTCTCTGCACTGCCCTTTGGCTTGTCTACTGCGCCCAGGGTATTCACAAAGTGCCTGGCTGCAGATGTTCGTGTTTCACTGTTGCAGTCATTACATTTAGGTAATTTGCTGGCAGGTTGCCCTCCGTCGGCTTGAATTCCAAAGTCTTGGGTTCGGCGTCGGTTGCCGTCTTCACTTCCATGATGTCAGGTCGTCAGGGGTATAAAGTATGCAGCCGACTCCATTTTCTTTAGTCTTTCTTGCCGCGCGGTGCCCGAAGCAGAAGCATTTTCGCAAGTGCCGGTCAGCAAACTACTGAAAAATTCGAGTTTGAGTTTCAGAACCAAAGTCTTAACAAAAGCTAAGTACCTCATTGGGGAATCTTTTTTTTTTTTTGCTTTTTACCGATGTCAGAAAAAGTTAATTGTATTACTTTGTGGGAAGCAAATATCTCATAAGGATTTCCATTTATACTGTATTCCTTGCCTAGGCCCTGATCACAACGTGCCTGGCTGTCGGTTTTGTGCTAGATTTAACAAACACACTGTTAAGAGTCTGTATATTTTTGCATCAAAGTATTTTGGAACCAGATTTAACTACCCAGAAATGTCATCTGATAGCAATCCGACTACCGGAGTACATAAAAATACGCAAAGAAAAGGACAGAGGAAGGCAGTCTAGATCCAGAACTGAAGCTTCTCCTAAGCCAATCGCTGGTACTCAGTGAGGCGCTTTCGCAACCCCTGATACCCGCTACCTTCGAGTCGCAGGCCTCTACCGACAACCATGTGGAGTCCAGCATGCCGCAAGATACTCAAGGTATTGGACCGACGGATGCTTCTCTCTCTGATGGGTCCAGAGCCACTGAGCAGGAACTTGCTTCTGAGGGTGTATTCAGACTTCAACATTTGTATATCAAACCAACAGCTGCAAAACCAAAGACAAAAGCAACTCCTAAAACTAAAAAACAAACGCATGAGCCACATGCACAGGCCTCTATGCCTAAAAAAACAGGTGATCAAAATGGCTGAAGACCTTATTACCTTGATCAAGGGTAGCATCCCCCTCCACATAAGAGGCCTAGGCAAGACACTGATTATGAATCTTCAGATCAGGTTTCTATTTCTTCTGATTCCTTTTCTGATCAGGAATTGTCTAAACCTCCCTATGAGGATTCTGATGCTGAGGAGTCTAGTCCATCTGCATCTCCTCCTGAGGATTATTCATTTGGAGAAACCTTGCATACTTTGAGGGAGCATTTTTCACCCGGCGAGTCAAGATTTCTTGGAGTCAAAAATGAGGCTCAGAGATTTCCTTCTCCCTCAGCACAAGCCTTTAGACATTCTCCCTGTTTTAGACATTGTGGATGATGTGTTTTCGGAGTCAAACTGACTCCTTACTTCCGGCTCCCAGTAAGCCTGACCGGTATTACAGGGTACCTGACTAACATAAATTTTTATTTAGAAACCCTGCTGCTGATCCTGAAACTATTTCATAGGGTCCAAAGGGAGTTGATGCCTCAACAGCAAAAAATCCTACACCTTCTGACAGATTCGAGGGCACTAGACAGATGGGGAAAAAAGGTTTATACATCTGCAACCTTGGCAATCGGGGCCATAAACGTTCAATTTCATATGATTAAGTACCAAGAACATGTTCTGGAATTGCTGAAACAGAAAATCATGTTTATTTCAGAATGTGCAGAAAATAAAGAATTGCA